>NC_051155.1:135217461-135379961 GCF_013339745.2 Dermacentor silvarum
CGCTTTCGATATGTCGGTACTTCCACTATCATTTCTTACGTCAAACACTGTTTTTATACCTAAGGTTAAAGACAAGAATAAGCTCATGGAAGTTACTTCTTACAAACCGATATCACTTACAAACATAGACTATAAAAATTCTTGCCAAAAGGCTGCAAACGGTAATACAAGAATTAGTCAGTGAACATCAAACTTGTAGCATAAAAGGTCGATCAATAGTTACAAATATACATAAAGCCCGTTCCGTTCTGGAGTGATGTGATGCTAATTCTGACAGCATCGCAGTGCTAAAGTTAGATCTTGAAAAAGCGTTTGATAGAGTACCTCACGATATACTGTTGGCTGTATTACAACACGTGAACGTTGGATCCGTTTTAAGAGAGGGTGTCGCCATGGCGTATAAAGGTTGCACGACGCGTTTGATAGTAAATAAGGTGGTTGGAGCGCGCATCAAAGTGGAACGCTCGGTACGTCAGGGATGCCCTCTGTCGCCATTTCTTTTTTTTTCATGTATATTGACTCTTGTTTGAGCATAATCAATAGCTCCACTATACGAGGATTCCATCTCCATGCAGCGGAAGTACGTCTGCTTGCATATGCAGACGACATAGCACTATTTTGTGCTGATCATGAAAGCATCATTAATGCCGTAATAGTTGTTAAAGATTTCTGAGGGGTTAGTGGCAGTGCAATCAACTGGGGAAAGTGCTTGGGATTTTGGCATGGATACTGGCCAACGACCCCAAACATTTGCTGCAACGTCAGGTGGGATACGGCTCCAGCACCCTATTTAGGAGTGCCGTTGGAAAATTACAAGGACAGTGAGCCTTTGTGGTGCGGAAAGTTGTCGAAGTGCGCGAAAGGTTAAGTGCTTTTACAGGTCGATTTTTGCGAGAGCAACGATATGTCATTTGTTTTTAAAAGGCAAACTTTGTTATATAATGCAAGTAATTCATTGTTCACGCGTGAATGTGCAAAAGTTGCCATAGAGTTCTTGCCGTTTTCATTTTGGGATCTACGTGGGAGGAGGAGGAAACAGCTTTAATTTCTTAATTTGGCTTAGTGAGGGGTGGCTAGTAGTAAGTGGTTCGTATGGAAAAGGAAAGGCTGACGCTACAGAGGATGCCTTACAGCCACCTCCTCGGCTCTTTTGATGGCCCGAAGTTGAACCTCCAGGTTCGGCTTCATAAGTATAGCTTCCCACGCCTCAGCCGAGGGAGCAGCCAGGAAATTTGGTGAGGGGGGGGGGGGTATCTTCTCTGCAGTCCTAGAGAATGTGATTTGAGGCTATGGACCCACATAATGAGCAGCGTGGGTCTGTCAAGTCAGGGTGAAAGTGTGCGTATATTTGTAGGCTGGGAAAGGAGTGCGTTTGGAGTCGGCGCCAGGCGACTTCTTGTCCCTTGGTTAGCTTGGGATGAGGTGGAGGTTTTGTCCGGCTTGCGAGGCGGTAGTATTGGGCCGTATCATCGTATGTGGTCAGTGGCTCGCTGACCAGGTCCCCTGGGTCAGAGACGGGACCCACCGCTCGGCTGACGAATCCTCGAGCACACTGGTGGGCCGCCCCGTTCCCCGGGTTTCTTGCGTGAGCCGGGACCCATATAAATTCATTGGGGTGGGTTCTTCTTCACTATCTAATTCTTTAGGGGAGAGTAGGGGATGCAGTACTCGTAGATTGGCTGGGGCCACGATTCCACGTGCAAAGTTGGATATGGCGGTCTTTGAGTCGCTGATTATGGTTGTAAATCCAGCTGCTGCAGTGAGGGCAATGGCCGCCTCTTCTGCCTCCGCCGAGTTGAGGGCACGGACAGAACAGGCCGTCCTTATTGGTGTTGCTCGGGGCGTAAGTTGGTTGTTGTCATTGTTGTTGATGATCTTGGGGAGGCTAATTACGCTGATTGCTTACGTGTTATGTGCCAAGGAATATTGAGCAGCGTAGACGTATGCTGCTTCGAAGTTGGACCCGTGGGTTTTGTGTAGAGATTGAGCTTTTGCTTTTCGTCTGCCGTCGTGATGACCTGCCAGCATGTTCTTTGGCAGTGGCTTGATGATGAACCTCTTTCTGATGTTGGGGGGAATGGTGGCAGGATCGTTGTGCGTTGGAGATACTCTGCGCCCGATGCGGTCCACGATCCAAATGCCTGTCTTGCTTCCCTGTAGTCGGTGAATGTGCGCTATGCGGTGTGCTTCTAGAAGCTTTTCCACGGTATTGTGTAACCCTAGGCTTAGGAGGTGCTCGGTTGGGGTGGTACGGATGAGCCCCAGCGCAGATTTGTACACTTTGCGAATGAGGCGGTCCAGTTTTGCTCTTTCAGTTTGGAGTAGATGTAGGTAGGGAAGGGCGTAGGTGAGCCTTGGGAGGACAAAGGAGTGGATGATTTGGAGTAGCTCCTTCTCCTTCATACCTTGCTTGCGTGCCCTCACTCGTGTGATTAAATGGACCGTCTGATTCACCGCTATGGTGAGACGATCAATGGTGATGTTGTTGTGGTGATTCTTTTGTACAAAAAGGCCTAGGACCCTCATATGATCCACGTGAGGTATTGCAGTGTTGTTGACGTACACGTTAATGTTGGGTAGTGGAGTTTTATTCTGCGCCGGTCTGGGGGTCGCAGTATTAGTATCTCCGATTTACTCTGCGAGCACTCTAAACCCGCGTCAGTCACATGCTGCCTTCTGCAGGGTCTCTTCGACTTGTCCGTCGGATCCCGTGGTAGTCCAGGGCGTAATGTCGTCGGCGTAGAGAGTGTGTCGCAGGCCGGGCATCGTGTCGAGTTTGGATGGTAGCTACTTCATTGCGAGATTAAATAGGAAAGCCGATAGAACAGCTCCTTGAGGAGTGCCGCGATCTCCGAGATTGATCGGTTTGGAGAGTAGATTTCCCACCGAGAGTTCGACTGTATGGTTGGATAGAAAGGCACAAATGTAATCGTACGTGCGTTCTCCGGGTTGCAACTCGGCCAAGCTGTTTACTATGGCAGTATGCTTCACGTTATCAAATGCTTTGTGAAGGTCTAGGCCGAGTAAGACTTTGGTGCCTGTACCACTCTCTGGTCTTAGGAGATCATGGTGCAGTTGGATGAGGGCATCCTGGGTGGATAGGTGAGCTGGGAAGTCTAGCATAGTGGGGGGAAGTAGGTTGTGCTCTTCCGTGTAGTTTTGTAGACGGTAGAACACGACGTGTTCCATTAGCTTGCCCAAGCTAGAGGTCGGGGATATGGGTCGAAGATTTCCGAGGTCGAGTTTCTTGCCCGGTTTCTGTATAAAGGTGACTCGGGCGTGTTTCCATTCCGGGGGTAATTGTCTGGATTTCCAGCATTCGTTCATGTACTTGGTGATGGCCCCTACCAACTTTGAATCGAGGTTTTGCAGCGTCTTGTTGGTCACACCGTCGGGGCCGGGCGCCGATGTTGTACGCAGCTTGTGGAGCGCGGCGCCGACCTCTGCCTCAGAGATGTCGGCGTCCAGTTCATGGTTGGAGATTCCATTGTATTGTGGCAGTTGTACTGTTGTTGCATTAGGGCTGCTGCTCTTCTGATTGTATTTGGAGATGTTGATGTACCGGTTGGCGAGCTCCTCCAGCAGCTCTTCGTCGGTACCCGGATACTGGTGGATTATACGCTCGAATTGCTTGCATGCTGCCGACTTGGAACTACCGGGGTCAATGAGGTGTCGCAGCAGATGCCACGTTTTCTTACAGCCCATCTGCCCATTCAGGCTGTTGCAAATTTGGCCCTATTGCTGGCGTTCGAGTGTGGCGCTGTGGGCTTCAATGTCACGTTCGAGTTTCGCGATGCGACGGCGAAGCTTCTTGTTCATGCCACCTGCGCATGAGGCCTTCGTGCGCTTCCCACTTGTGGAGGAGGCGAGAATCTGTCGTCGGCTGCTCTTGAGTGACCTCCATTTCGCGCGTCGCGGCGGTCACGTCCTGCTTTAGCGACTCGACCCATTTGTTTATGTCCGAAATGGTGTCGGGTGCCGCTTCTTCGCGCATTTGTCGGAAATTGTTCCATTCCGTGATTCGCGCAGTGGTCTTGGTTGTTTTGTTGGTGGATGTTGCAATGGTAGTGGAGAGGATGCAGTGATCACTACCTGCCGAGAGGCCCGTGTTTTCCCATCGAGCGCACGGTATGTTTCGGCATAGCGCCAAGTCTGGCGAGGTATCTTTGCATAAGCAAAGGTATCTACGAGGTATCTACGTGGGAGCGCACTCGGCGAACCAACCTATTTCTACGTGGCGCTACGGAGGATTGGGTCTGTCGCTCCTCTATATAAGACAGCTAGTTAACCGATTCATGTTTTTCGCAATGTATCAGACCACATTTTACGAACTGTTTGTCAAGTTAGACTAGGAAGAGCATTACCAAACTTTGTAGTCGCGTCGGAAAGTATGCCAGGAGGCCTGGGTGGATACCTAAAAGAGGTCTATCCTGTCATGTATTTTCCTGCGGGCATGTTTTTCATTGGACTATATTGTGACTGTGTCGCGGAAAAACTATACAGAGATCTGTGTGACATTGTCTTACCAGTTCCTCTGTATAGACACGATATTGTGCCGGGCCACGGGCAAACGTTCTTAAATTAGTGAAAAGCATGAGTGTACCAGGAGGAATTAAAACATTTTTCTTCAAATTGCATACAAATACATTAGTTGCGAAGACTTATTTGAAAGAAAAGGGATTTTTTTTTGTACCTTAGGGGACTGTCATGAGCAGGCTCTTTTTTGTGTTAATGTTTTCTGGCGGTTCTCTGAGGCGGAGCCTCCCAGAACCTAATCGAGGACAAAGCCGTTGGTTGGGAAAAATACACACAAACTTTTAATGAAACTAGAAACGAAAATTAACCCACAAAAACAAACACACAAAGATATCATGAAAACATGTAGCTAGAACGCTAATGATATGAGGCAAGTTCGGGCAGGCTGCGGGTGTGAGTATGCACTACAGTCCCGATGCGGCGAAGCGGAGACGAGACGACGAGATAAGCGGTGTTGGTCTCACCAAAAGACGTTGTGTCGGAGCGTCGTACAGGCTGCCACAGCGTGGCAGCTCTGGCTCGGAGGGAGAAGATAGACGGCTCGGTAGCACGGGTTGACGGCGGCGGCGTCCTGGCCGGGCAGCTGGTCGTAGAGCTCGGGCCCGTAGCCCGACAGCTCTCGTTCTGCCCACGGGCGCAGACGCTCACCGGCCTCGGGCAGCAGCAGTTGGCAATCGGGCAGGGTGGCGATGCCCGGGAAGGCAGGCGGCTTGGCAGCAGGGGTTGACGGCGGCGGCGTCCTGGCCGGGCAGCTGGTCGTGGAGCTCGGGCCCGTAGCCCGACTGCTCTCGTTCTGCCCACGGGCGCAGACGCTCGCCGGCCTCGGGCAGCAGTTCTCGAATGGATGGAGTGGCGGCGCCCAGGAATGGGTTGGCAGGAGGCCCCGGCCGGGTGAAGTCCTGGTGGCTCGGGTCCGGAACCCGACGGCCGTCTTCAACTCCCGATCCGGTGGCCGACCTTGTCCTGGTGCCGCTTCTGGAACTCCTCCCCTTACTGCCAGCGCGGCTCCTTTTTCTGCTGCTCTGGTCGATTCGTCGATTTCTGATTGGCTGCTCGAGGCTCCGTGTTCTTTTGTGATTGGATTGGCTTTTTTTATTTCTTTTCTTGTACCGCGTGTTCACGCGCCGGACGGTCTTCGGCGTCGTCGTTTTCGGCGCGGCGCGGTAGAGCGGCGCATGCTCTCCTTGTCGTCTGCTTTTCTTGTTTGAAATGCACCACACCTTGTCGCACACCACAAATATCACCGTCGCGCACCACACATCACATAAGCCCCTTTTTGGGACAAGTTTTTCCACAGGAAAAACTGCCGGTCAGTGCGCGACACCTAATGCTCTATATGGCGCATTCCACACTGCAATCACGTTTTAAGACAACGTTCACCGTGGGTCCACCGCTTAACCTTGACGAAGTTCAAAGACATAACACCTTTAAGTTTCAAGGAAAGTTCACAGGGCATGCAACACGTAAGACACTCATGATTTCTCATAGAAAAAATTCTATTCTGTCCAGGGTCAGTTATCCATAAAATCCAACCGGGGATCTGCAGCATCCTCAGGTTACTCTTACCCACATTAGGCGAATCGC
The DNA here is from genome assembly GCF_013339745.2 of Dermacentor silvarum. Taxonomy (NCBI): domain Eukaryota; kingdom Metazoa; phylum Arthropoda; class Arachnida; order Ixodida; family Ixodidae; genus Dermacentor; species Dermacentor silvarum. Next base: position 135,223,582 of record NC_051155.1, read on the forward strand.
ACGTCTCTTGTGCGTTTGAGACGACACCAGTGGTGCCATAGCGACGTGTTTTCGAACTGGCGAACATCTCTTCTTTCCGGAGACCTGACTCAGACGCTTAGCTGTATTGCCGACCTCTATCTGGTCCTGCAAGCATTTCGAACGCGTCTTAGCGAAAATTACCCTGCGTAACCCAAGAGATGACTGCTCTGCTTCCTTTGTCATGGGGAGCGGCAAGGTCGATATGTCATCTTTGCATTCTCTCGCACCTGTTTCAGATACCTCCGACGTGTGCTCTTTAGCGGAGGCCAACTTTCGTTTACCGACGTCTACTGCAAGCAGGCCATCATGTTGACCTTGCGTGCATACGTCTTCACTTAGTGCTACCCTGCACTGTGGCGTGCATTGTAAGTCACATGACTCTTCTTTTGAGTCTACTCTGTTCCTTGCTCCGCGAACCTCGGTACCTGTCTCCTTGCAGAGTATCTCTGTACTCATGTCTATTGCACATTGACCTATCAGGTCTTCAGAGACGCAGGCAGGCAAGCTCACCTCTTGAGGCGATTCATCTGGGTGGTCCTCGCATCTGACGAGGCCACTTGTCACCATTGCAAGGGGCACACCGGAAGAGTGGGGGAGCGTTTCCTCGCTCGCCTCGCACTCTTCGAGGTCATGGGCAATGCGAACCTTTGCCCGGTCCGTCGGGCTTTCTAGAGGTCTATATGCCTCTTCATTTGATGTGCTTTTTGTTGCACTGGTTCGCATGCGTGCCTCCTTGCTGGTTTTGTCCTCTTCGAGGTCACAGTCCATGCGCACCATTGCCCAGCCTGTCGGGCTTTCTGACGGCATTTTTGCCTCTTTATCCAAGGTGCTTTTTCTAGCACAGGTGTGCATGGGTGCCTCGATTTCATGAGAAGCTGCCTGCTGTCTGCTCCCTGAGCTATCCTCAGCGTCCCTGAGGTTCATGCCAGGACCTATGCTGGTCCGTGTTTTGCTCATTTCTCTGCTGCCCTCTTGTTTAGTGCCTTTTTCGAACGGAAGGCCGCGACGGCGTTCGGGGCAATCGCTAGACAGATATTTCGAACTGCTGAAACTGGAGCCAGCGTCAAACGTTTGCTCAATAGAGCTTGCATAGGACTCCAGCTCGCGAATCTGTCTCAGGGAGCGTGCCCTTTCAGCCTCCGCGACCCTCAGACGCAACTGCAAAACACGTGCCTCGCGCTCAATCTGATCTCTTTTCGCTTCCCGCTCCGCAGCGCGTTCTTCTCGCGCTCGCGCCTGACGCTCGGCGAGCCACGCTTTTAGCTCTGCTCCCTCAAGCCCCATACGTTCCGCTAAAGCTAACAGCTCTCGCGTGCTAGCCATGTTCTTAAACTGTTAGAATTAGCAAGAGAATCCAAACAAACGGCTTTGTCCTGTCGCGCGGACGCCAATTTGTCATGAGCAGGTTCTTTTTTGTGTTAATGTTTTCTGGCGGTTCTCTGAGGCGGAGCCTCCCAGAACCTAATCGAGGACAAAGCCGTTGGTTGGGAAAAATACACACAAACTTTTAATGAAACTAGAAACGAAAATTAACCCACAAAAACAAACACACAAAGATATCATGAAAACATGTAGCTAGAACGCTAATGATATGAGGCAAGTTCGGGCAGGCTGCGGGTGTGAGTATGCACTACAGTCCCGATGCGGCGAAGCGGAGACGAGACGACGAGATAAGCGGTGTTGGTCTCACCAAAAGACGTTGTGTCGGAGCGTCGTACAGGCTGCCACAGCGTGGCAGCTCTGGCTCGGAGGGAGAAGATAGACGGCTCGGTAGCACGGGTTGACGGCAGCGGCGTCCTGGCCGGGCAGCTGGTCGTGGAGCTCGGGCCCGTAGCCCGACTGCTCTCGTTCTGCCCACGGGCGCAGACGCTCGCCGGCCTCGGGCAGCAGTTCTCGAATGGATGGAGTGGCGGCGCCCAGGAATGGGTTGGCAGGAGGCCCCGGCCGGGTGAAGTCCTGGTGGCTCGGGTCCGGAACCCGACGGCCGTCTTCAACTCCCGATCCGGTGGCCGACCTTGTCCTGGTGCCGCTTCTGGAACTCCTCCCCTTACTGCCAGCGCGGCTCCTTTTTCTGCTGCTCTGGTCGATTCGTCGATTTCTGATTGGCTGCTCGAGGCTCCGTGTTCTTTTGTGATTGGATTGGCTTTTTTTTATTTCTTTTCTTGTACCGCGTGTTCACGCGCCGGACGGTCTTCGGCGTCGTCGTTTTCGGCGCGGCGCGGTAGAGCGGCGCATGCTCTCCTTGTCGTCTGCTTTTCTTGTTTGAAATGCACCACACCTTGTCGCACACCACAAATATCACCGTCGCGCACCACACATCACAGGGACTCACTGTTTCATTTGTCGGAAGCCAGAAACGATCGAGCATGTATTCCTAGATTGTTGGGAAGCATTTTTCTTCTGGGACACCTTACAACGTACTCTCTAGAAAGACCTACATGTGCACTCTTTCGGTATAGGATTTTTGCCAGTTGAAAATGAGAATGGTATTCCCTTTGACCTCATTATGCTCTTGGGCCTCCACAGCATTTGGCGATCTAGGATGGCAGTTCGGAACGCTGACATAGACGCGAAACCAATAAGGCTATATTTCAAGGAAAGCATTAATAGAATTATTACTGTGCACCAGTTTCAAAGCCCAGAACCGGAATGGCTCTCAAGAGTTGAAGTATTGTTAAACATGCCCGAATATTAACGGGATAGCGCAAAGCCAGTTCCGGGAGTTTGTTCCCTCGGATGTGTGTTTTTGTGCAATTGTGCTGTTCAATGTGGCGTTCAATGTGTTCAATGTGGCAATAAAGAAAGAAAAAGCATGCGTGGAGTAATTGTTTAAATATCGGGCTTCTCTGCTAGATTTCCTTTGTTCGAATCCTGTCATCGGACAACTTTATTATTGTGTTTATTGTATCATTATTGATTGTATAATTACTGTATGAAACTCTATGCACGAGGCTTTACATGGTTCTTTATTCTATGGCTACACCCAGTAGCGCACCCAGGATCTCTGCAAGGGGGTGGGGTGGGGGGGGGGGGGGGTTGGAAGTTTGCCAATACCATCTAAATAGCACTAATTTCGATTTCTTCAGGGGAAATTGTCAAAAAAATGCGCTTTTTGCGAGTGTGCAGACGATTGCGCGTCTTACATCTTAGTTGCAGTACTCAAATGCGTAAGGAAAGTAAAGGGGTTAAACAAAAGGGGGGGCTAAGTCGGCCTCAGGGGGGGGGGGGGGGTTACAACCCCCGAATCCCCCCCCCCCCCCCCCGTCGTTGAGCCACTGGCTACACCTTGTTGGAGCCTCCGCTGCGCTGTGACTACCAAAGCGCTCCCTTTCGGCGCTCGTTAATGTCACGATGTAGTACTTCGCTTCACCGCTCTTAGGTGGCGGCGTAAGAGCCGCGTTCACACCCATTACATTCGTTGCCAGAAATCAGTCGCGAAACCCGGCATAAAACACTTTCGTGTTGAAATATGCGGATACCACGCACTGTGGGAATCGCTGTGCGCGAAGCTCTCTATGCTGCTTGCTTTGAATGACGATAATTATTGTTCTTCTTGTCGCTTCTGGTCGTGGTGCTCACCACGTTCCTCGCCTTCCATGGGCGCCACGCGTTGTTGCCTTGCGTCACGTCTTCGAGCCTGCGTACATTCGTGGTCTCCACCACGTTTCGCTGCATAGCGAAGACGCTCTTGTTCCGCGCTACGCTTCTTTCTGGCCTGGGTGTCCTCGACCCTAAGTGCACGCTTTGGACCCATTTTGCTGGCGCGTGTTTACGGGCTCCTTCTGCATACATGGCCAGCACGCTGTTGAGACGCCAGCTCCAAGCGCTCTCTTCAGGCTACGGACGATTGTAATGTTTACGCTGTCACAGCTCAGCAGGCGTCCTCCACAGCCCAAGAGCTGCATTTCTGTCGCATAGGAATCAAGCACGGCACGTGCCATACGCACAAACTGTGAAACGCTGCCGTGGCGGCGCCGGCTGGGCGATGATGATGATGATGATGATGATGATGATGATGATGATGATGATGATGATGATGATGGTGGTGGTGGTGGTGATGATTTAATGGCATCCCCTTTGATTCGGGGCGGTGACAAACAGCCACCTAGCCTGCTTGATTTAAGCAGGTGTGTTATTTATCTAGCCTTTTGGTATACATCTCCTTAATATTCTTTTTTCCCCTTCAAGATCTACCTTGTACCGCTACCTATTACTGTAACAGATCCGGTCGTATCAATCTCTTCCCTGCTTTTTTCAACCAGTATGGTGGTGGTGGTGATGATGATGATGATTTATTGGCATCCCCTTTGAAACGGAGTGGCGACAAATAGTCACCTAGCCTGCTTGATTTAATCAGGTATACTATACATGTTCTTTATCTAGCATTTTTGTATACCTCTCATTATTCTTTTTCTTTTTCAAAAAATAACCTTGTAGCGCTACCTATGATTTTAAGAGATCAGGTCACACCCATCTTTTCCCTGCTTTTTTTCCACCAGTACTCTAAGCGTCTCTTGCTTATCTCTACGGCTGATCTGTTGATGTTTCCTTCCACTTTAAACCCAAGCGCTTCTGGGAGTTGCACGCTAACTACGGTTCTCGCTGGGTGGATCCCTTCGCATTCCATTAGGATGTGCTGAGTGGTCTCTGGATCTTTGCTGCAGCATACACACGCCTCATCTAGTTCTGAATATTTGCTCCGGCATGTTTTAGTCTTTAGGCAACCGGATCGAGCCTCAAATAGCGAGGCCCTTTGTGTTATCGTACAGATTATTCCCTTCTAATTTCTTTCTTGTGATTCTTGTAAATCTCCATTGTCCTTTTTGTTTCCATTCTTTGCATCCAATTCACGGTCTCTATTTCTTTCACTTTCTTTCTGTTGACTCCTGGTTGTCTATTTGCAGTTTCGATTGTCCTGTACTTGGTTGTCAACTTCCTTGACCTCTTCATCCATTCTGTGTCCACTGCTTTTCATGTACAGATAGTTGTGCACTTTAGCAGTCCATTTATTTTCATCCATGTTCCTGAGCCTTTCTTCAAAACTAATTTTGCTCTGTGCTTCTCTGACTTCAAAAGAGGCCGAACCCATGCCACCCTGCACTCCCTCATTTGTGGTATTACCGTGGGCTCCCAAACTCAACCGGCCTACTGATCTTTGGTTAACTTCCAAAGCCGACAAGATATCCGATTTTAAGCATAGAATGGCATTTGCGAATGTTAGCGCTGGAACCATTACTCCTTTCCCGATTCCACGCACCACTTCATACTTATTGTGGCCCCACAGTGCTCTGTCTTTCATTATTGCTGCATTCCTCTTCCCCTTTATTTTCAGATTATCTTGGTGGTTGTTTGAGTAATTCTTTCATTCGTTTATGTGCACGCCGAGGTACTTATATTGCTTCACTATGGGTATTACTTGCTGTTGAATTGACACCACGAAGTTACTCGTCTCTTCATTAAAGATCATAATTCCTGATTTCTCTGTGCTAAACTTGAGGCCTAGATTTGTCGTTGCATTCCCACAGATATTCGCAAGTATCTGTAAATCTTTTTTATTGTCCGCTAGTATCACAATGTCGTCTGCGTACATTAGACCAGGGACCTTCTGTTGCACCATTTGTCCATTACGCATGTAGGATAATTCAAAACCTAATTCGCTGTTTTCCAGTCGTCTTTGTATACCCTTAACGTAAAGCGTGAACAACAATGGTGACAGAGGACATCCTTGCTTCAATCCTTGGTGAATTCCCACCATTTCATTTCCTTTTCGGCCTTCCCATGCCACTTGTACTTGGTTGTCTCGATATATCTCCCTCAGCAGCTCCACGAAATCGTCATCTATGCCTTCGTACTGAAGAATATCCCACAACAATTCCCTGTCTACGTTGTCATAAGCTCCTTTAATATCTAGAAATGCTATCGATAAAGGTCTTTTCTGAGCTACTGAAATCTCTATGCACTGAGTCAGCACAAATATATTATCCTCTAAGCGTCTGCCTGGCCTAATCCCATTCTGTAGTTCCCCCAATACATCGTTTTTCTCCACCCACTTCGACAGTTCTAATTTTATGGCTTGCATTGCCATTCTATATATCACCGACGTTACTGTAACTGGCCTGTATGAGCTCGTCTTATCCTTACCTTTTTTGCCTTTGTAGTTGAGATTCAGCTTGCTTTCACGCCATCCAACGGGAATTTTCTTTGTTCTAATCACTTGCTCTATGGCATTAGTTAGCAGTGCCTTGCTTTTTGGACCGAGGTTTTTGATTAGCTGTGTTGGGATTTCATCGGGACCTGCTGCCGTGTTGTTCGGGACATTTTCTGCTGCCTTTTTTTCAATAAAAGCTTTCTATGCTAAATTTTGATCTCTCAGGCCTCTCTGCTGTTGCTGGATCTGTTGTCTGAACTACGCTTTTTCTCGTGCCGAAGTTATCCCAAATAAAGTCTGTAATGTACCGCAGTGCATCGTCTCCTTCGTAGATGTTACCGTATTCATCCCTTATAGCCAATTGCCAGTTTTTAGTTGGAGCTCAGAGTGCTTTTATGTGGTTCCAGAACCTTTTTGGGGCGCGTTTGTCTCTTTTGTGAATGTTATGCACCCAACGTTCGCTTGCGCATTTTATTTTCTCTTGCACGAGCTCACTCGCCACCCATTTCTTTTCTCGGTATGTATTCCATCTAAGGAGCAGCTCTTCTTCTTGTAATCCCAACTTTTTGGCTTCTCGATGAGCCCTAGATGCCTCTTTACGCTCTTCTATAGCTTGTTTTATTTCCTTGTTCCACCACTTACGTGGTTTCCTATTTCCAATCCAACAATTGTTTTGCCGTGCCTGCCTTATTTCATGCTCCATAACGTCCATCAGTTCCTTATATTCCCAGACTGCTGTAGGAAAAGCCTCAATTTGCTTGTCTATGTTCCTTGCGTTCTCTGTTATTTGCTCGTCATTAATTTTTAAAAACTCTGAGGCTATTTGTTCATGTTCTGCGTTGGTATCTCGCTCAAACTGTAATGCTAAACGTCTATGATCGCTTCCCAGGCTATTATTTTCCATTTTCGTCTAGATATATTATCATTTGATCTAGTTGTTCGTAGACCATTTCTGAAACTAAGGCGTAGTCGATACATGACTGCCTGTTTTCGCATTGCGATGTTACCTGTCCATGACACTTATTCTCCCCTGTTAACTACTATATAAGGTTCTGTTCATCACACAGATCCAGCACTACATAGAGAGCCGTTGTAATCAGTATATCCGTCTAAATCATCCATGTGTGCGTTCATATCTCCCGCTAATATCACCTGGCCCGATTTTTACTGAACTCATTAATATCGCTTCTAATGCAATCAACCAATTTCTTATTTTTTTCTCTGCTATCACTACCTGTCCATAGGTAAGCTACTCCCAGCCACGTCTTTTTACCTTGCCATGTGCCGCTAATTCATAAATGCTCTTTACATGTCTCGTTTGCCCTTCGCCACTTCAGACCTCTCCTAATTAGTACTCCTGCGCCTCCGCCTCTCTTTGACCCGGTCATTCTGTTGCACCCTTTCCATACAAAGTTGTCAATGTTAGGCGGTTGCTCCAAATCTCGTAGATGCGTTTCGGTCAAGGCATACACGCTAATCGCTTAGCAGGAGCCCTCAGGGAATCCGAAATAGGGGACGTGGCCCTCATACCAATTATTACGTATGTTGCGTTTCCCTGAAGTCATTGCGCTAAAAATTAAACGATAAAATTTACAAATTATAATCATGTTTTATTGAAGTGTTAAAATTATCACTGTTATGCGCTTATGTGCGAAAGGGGTGTTCAATATGGCAGAGAAATATCTGAAATATTCTGGCTCCTATTGATGGCTGCAATAGCGCCTGGAAAATTATGTCGTCGCTCGGAATCTGCGATCAGTCAACCCTCCTCTGCGCTCGCGGTATTATATCGAGGCATCTCTAAAGGCACCCTATTACTAACCATGGAGGTTGACTAACCGCCGACTCCGAGACTGGACGGAGCAGCGTCGTAAGAGCTTTTTTTTTCCTTTGGAATAACTCTATGTCAATTAAAAAAATGGCTGCGGCTTCGCTCAGCTAATCCTGCACATGCAAAGCAAAAGCTTGGTTTAGCCTTGTTAAGTCTTCGTTTCACTTGGTTAACCTTTCATTAAGCTGTAATTATTATCGACCCGCCGCGGTGGCTCAGTCAGCTAAGGCATTGCGCTGCTGAGCACGACATCGCGAGATAGAATCCCGGCCGCGGCGGCCGCATTTCGATGGAGGCGAAATGCAAAAACGCCCGTGTGCTTGCGTTGTAGGGCACGTTAAAAATGTCGCAGTTTCGCCCGAAAGGCGAAGCATCAATTGCGATAGCAAATTGGTAGAGAGCTATTCGGAGTAGATAGTAGTTTTATCGGCTGCATAAACTTGGACACATTCGCTTTCTAACTGAATTGACAAGCGTGGTGTCATCGCGCACAAGCAAACATGAATATATCACACTGAATGACCGCAGACAATGACTGTCAAAACGCTGGCGCAGCAGCTGCAGCGGGCGAAGAATCGTGCGGTCTATCGCTTCAACGGAAACTGAGCGGCGAATGCACAGCGCATACAAAGGTCAGAGCCGTGTGGAGATAAGGGACGGTGCGGGCGAGCGACACAGCTGGGCAAAGTACGAACGCGGTTGTTCGCAGAGCTGCGCCCCCCCCCCCGCTCCCTCCCGCGCTGCCTTCCCGCTTTCTTGTTTTCACGTGGGAGATTGAGTGGCAAGTTCCCCTTGCGCCCGGTTGCGAGATAGGCCTTTCGTGCCGTAGTACAGCGTCGCCCCGCCTCCCTCCCCCCCCATACCCCCACGGCCTTTCGCGCGACGGTCACGTTTGCTTTCCGCCGTGCGTTGGCTCTCCGTGATAGCGCGCGTCCCCTGCGCGCTCTCACTCGCGCATACGGCGCGCGGCGACGATATTATCGCCCTTGGAATCTATACGGAACCTCACGGCGACGGCGACGCCGATGGCAGAAATCCGGTTGAATTGTCCATATAATTGCTATCGCAATAATAACCCCAGGCGGTCAAAATTAATCCGGAGCCCTCCACTACGGCGTGCCTCAAAATCAGAACTGGTTTTGGCACGTAAAACCCCAGAAAGAAAAAGAAGCTGCAATTATTATACTTAGGTATACATTCATCGCTAAGCCAGGTATAAATTCTAAGCCGACAAGTCCAAGCGTTTTGCGATCTGACGGCCCGCTCTTCCTCAGTCTCCGACGCTAGCTTCGCGCGCTTGGCATTCCGGACCCTCTTCAGTGAAGCAGTTCGCCGGGCGATATCCGCGGGGTGGTCAGACGCCGGCAGAGCTCGGCGCGGCGAGTCACGTGATGCGTTGCTAAGGCTTATGCGTTGCTAATCGAAGTTTCGCCCGAAAGGCGAAACTTCGATTGCGAGAGAAAATTATTAGACAGATATACGATGTAACGATAGTAGTTTTATCGGCCCTATAAACTCGTAAACATTCGCTTACTAACAAAGTTAACAGCATGGTGTCACATGCGCGCACTTAAACATGAACACATCTCACTCGATTACCGCGGACACTCGCTGTCAAAACGCTGGCGTGAGGCAGCGCGGCTGCATCAGCGAGTGAATTGACCTTGGTGCAGCCTGTCGCTTCGACGCGAGCTAAGCGTCGAGAACACAGCGCACACAAAGCTCTCAGCACTCGGCGCACTCCGTCCCAATCGCAGATCGCTTTCAAGAAAGGACCCGAGCGGCCGCGCTTGGCCGCACCATAGGTAGCCGCCGCCGAAGTGGAACTCCCCCCTTCCCTCCCCCGGTGCATTGCGCACGATGGAAAAAGGTTCGCTTCCGCCCCGCCTTCTTCCCTTGCGCGCGAGAGATCGAGACACCATCGTCGGCTCACCCTCACACTCTTTCGCTCGCACACAAAGCATAAGACGCGCGGCCACGGTGTTATCGCGCTTAGACTTTATACGAAATGTCACGCCGATGACGACGGCGGAAATGCGCCTGGAGTGTCCATATAATTGCTATCGCAATAAAGGTTAGCAATTTTCGTTGTGAAAGTTCGGACAACGGCGTGGGTCCGCTTAGCCTACGTGTGACGCACCGGAAGCATAGGCCAGCTACTCGTTTCGAGACGCACCGGTGGCGTAGGCTCGAGTGCGACCCTCTAAGTGACGCCAGACTCCTGTGACCACGACTGCCGGAATCCAACAGCGCCAACCAAAGAAGACAAACTGTTCACAGGAACATGGATACTTGGAGTGGTCGACTGTGTGCGAACAGATGTCTCGGCTGGAGCCGACGTTTCGACAACCGATAGGATAGGAAAAAAATTATTAGAAAATAATCAGTTTTGTGTTGCCCCGAAGGGGCATCGACAACCCAGCTTTTCTCCGTCAGGTGAAGGCAACTTTAATTGTCGGAATGTTTGGTTTGCTCAGAGGCTTTTCCTGTTCGGACACTGTCTAGTGGCCTAAAATAATATAACTACAGACAGACTGGTCATAGAGAGCATAGAGTTAGACCATTGTTCGACCATAGAGTTCGTATATATAACAAACTCTGGTCCTTGAGAGCCACGCCAGCCGATCATCGAGGAAATGAACATGATCATCCAAGCATAAGCCACATTCACCGCACCTACATGTCGGCGCCACACTCGCTGTCGCTAATGGGTTTGCACTCTTTGACAAGGGGAGTGTCCTAGACTATATCCAGAACAACGCTGAAGACCATCACCGCCTGGCTGACTCGTATCGTAAGCTATCGCTAACCGTCAGCTTCAGCATCAAATAAAACCCAGTCGCGCAGTCTGGGCCTCTGCTATTAGTCTTCACCTGTGTCGCCAGAAAGATGCTAAGGTAAATGTCACAAAAGAGCGCGTAATCAAAGCGCGCGCAGTGTGTCACGCAAGCCAGCGAGAGAAACACGCCGGCCCCGCGGCAGCTTCATCAGAGGGGGAGAGCGCATACGCCTTAAACAGCCGACGCGACCAACGGAGTCTAGACGTCTAGAAGCATCGACGAGGTGACGGTAACCAGAGAGAGAGCGCCGAGACACCTTCTCACCCAGCGAGTCGAGAGAGAGATTACTATAGCGTGAGCGTGCGCCAACAGGATGAGTCATCATGCCCCCCACCCCCCTCGACGACGCTCCGACGTGGTGGTCGAAGATGCGAAAATTGATTAGAAGATTCCCAGGCTTTGGCCATGCTGCGGGATCATGACTCCGATAGGAAGGTTCGAGAACCCCCGGCGGAGACTATATAAACGCCATGCGGGAATCGGAAGGGGGATCAGACCGCCCCGGTGAAAAGATGTAACGTGAAGGCCGACCGTCTGCTGAAGAAGGGGATTCCCCGGCAAGCTAGTCGACGAGTTCATCGAGCGTCTGCATTTCCGAATAAAGTTCCTTCGAGATTTGCCTTGAGCTACGCCGAGATCGTCCGGCTCAAGACCAGCGTGGGTCGATACGATTGGACACTTAGTGTTCCTATTCATATTGTACCTCACGTGTTGGATTCTTAGTCATTGTCATTAATTATTTTCATGTGTTTTGTGAATACCCATCTGAATTGTATTGTGACGTGTCTAGCCTAAGCGTGCACGTGTGTATGTAACTGCCTTGTGTGAAGAATGTTTTGTTGTATTTTGACAACTCTGGCCTCTGACTCGGTCTTTGGACAGCAACCGGCGTTCGCTGGCGCACCAGAGGGCCCATTCTTAATTGTCCTTGCTTTCGTGGGATTATTTTCGGAAGCTGATAAGTCGGCTTTGGAATTTGGTCCGGCGTTGGCACCTCGTTCACGCAGTCTGTGACAGTAAATGTATCCCGTACCAGAGAGTAATCTTTTACCACCACAAGATGCAATCAGAAAACGATACATTTATTTCACCCTTGAACAGTAGTTTCTTAAATACGGAACAGCCAATACGGACGTGCCAATAACACGCAATGCAAGAGAGCACTTATGTGTGCTATATAATTATGTGTGCCCTTTCGAGCAGACCTCGACAAGAGTTACACGTAGTAGCGTTGTTTAAAGAGTAAGTTTATGCGGCGAAATTACTATAAGCACGGACGTTCGCGAACAGAGTTCAGTGTTGCGTATTAGCCGATGACTGGGAGATCTTTGAAGCCCTCAGGGAAAACTGCTCGGGCAACCTCTCCTCCCTGGAATGGCTTTCCTTGGAGGAACGCACCTTGACGGGGCCTTTGGGCAATGGAGACAACAAGTCTTGAAGGGAGCGCTTGAACTCGACGCCCGTCAATTGACTCCTCCTTCTGGAGTGAGTGGAGATCGATCCGGTCACCAAGACAGCGCTGGGGACTCTCGGCGGCAGGTACTCCATGGCCATGGAGGACAACGCCATTACGATAGCAACGAGGGCGATCATGGCATCTCGGCGGTGTTTGGGAGCCAGCCTGAACACAAATTCGCCCAAAGATCCGGTCAATCTGCCCAGTGCGAATCCCACACAAATTCCCGTACAGCGCACTTTGACCGGGTAGTATTGTACGGTCACAACGAAGGCAAGCACTACAAACACATTGGCCAGCATGCGGAGGATCACGACGAGCACGCTGTCGAGCATTTGATGTTCGCCGCCGTACACAGCAGTCAGGACGACGGCGACAATGCTGAAGACAAGCATCGCCACCATACAAGAGCGCTTTGCGCCGTACCGCGACATGAAATAGTATGCCATGACGTACATTGGCAGCATTCCCAAGATGCCGACCGCGGCGATCGTCTTCTTGATGGGGAAGATGTCGTTCAGATTCACTTGGTTGAAGGAGAACGACAATGCGGACCACATGTAGCACAACAGCAGGAAGCGCCTTCTCAGCTGCACAAAGAGGATACTGTGCTCAGAGGGCTGCTCGCAGTTCCGACGCTCAGCCCTGCGCTCTTCGGAAGCAAACCAGGTGCGGCAGTAATCCGTGTCGGCGTTGTTCATGCGGGTAGCTTTTAGGGCGACACGCTCGGCTTCCCGGGTGTTCACCGTGGTTATGAGCCAGGCAGGCGACTCGTCGCGCACTGTGGACAGCACAGCTGCCAGCATGGTCGTGGGCACCATGAGCACGAGGTGGGTCACGTCCCAGGCCAGTCGCAGCTGCGAGATGCCGAGCACACAGAGAGGCATGGCGACCGAGGCGACCGCCATGGAGAGGAAGCAGTAGAAATCTCTGCGCGCTGGCGTCGAGACCTCGTAGAGGACCGAGTACTGGACGAGCCACAGAGAGCTGCTCGTCACAGACACGATGATGCGCAGCGCCACGAAAAGCAGGTACGAGTTGGCGAGACTGGTGGTGAATCCGGCCACGAGCAGCGCAGCGAGCGAGACGTTTATGACCACCTTGCGGCCTATGCGGTCAGCGGTGACTCCAGCCACGGGGAGTGCGATGACGTTAGCGACCATGTAGGTCAGCACGGCCATTTCAATGAGCCACCGCCGGTCGCACACCAGGCGCCACTCGCTTACTATGTTGTTTCCGTACGGCGCGTAGTCGAAGTCCCAGGCTTCACAGCTCACGATGTACGCCTTACTGCCGCCGTCGGGAGGGTCGCGACGCATGCAGCGACTGCGAGTGCCGTCCTCTTCGATGGGCGTGGCCAGGTTGCGCCACTCCTCGACGCTCAAATTGGCAAACGCTTCCGGCGGCCGACACCAGTGGTCCATAATGCGCGTCGTGAGTCGAAAGCTCACCAGGTGCAACAGGAACGTAGTTCCGGCCAGCATCGAGGCCAGCAAAAGCTGCGTCTGGTAACGGCCGTCGCCCAACGGCACTTCTTCGTCCCGATCCACACCTCGTAGAAGGTTGACGCGATTCTGGCCTGAAACGTTGTCACCTAATGAAGTTGACGCCGGAGGCGCAGCAGCTCGCTTCTTCGATGGCATGGCGGTTTGGTTTTTGTTCCCCTCTATTGGATGGCGCATACCCACTACGGTGTATTGGCCATGAGTGCGGTGGAATTAGATAAAGGATGTTTATCTCTAGCGTAGGTTAACGCTTTTTTCGATTTATTGCATTTTTAATTCCAATCAAGTTTATTTCATTTCAGTTTACATTTATTTCGTTCAAACTTCTGTTAGCTATTTCATGATGATGATGATGATGATGACGATTTATTGGCATCCCCTTTAGAACGGAGTGGCGACAAATAGTCACTTATAGCCTCCTAGGTGACTATTTAATCAGGTATACTATACATGTTCTTTATCTAGCATTCTTGTACACCTCTCATTATTCTTTTTCTTTTTTTTTCAAAAATTTACCTTTTACCGCTACCTATATATGCTTTTAAGAGATCAGGTCGTATCCATCTTTTCCCTGCTTTTTTTTCCACCTTTACTCTAATCGTCTCTTGCTTATCTCTACGGCTGATCTGGTGATGTTTCCTTCCACTTTAAGCTAGACCCAAGCGCTTCTGGGAGTTGCACGTTACCTATGGTTCTCGCTGGGTGGATCCCGTCGCATTCCATTAGGATGTGCTGAATGGTCTCTGGATCTTTACTGCAGCCATAGCCTCCTATATAATCTATGCCTGCCGGATTATCGGCGATCCCATTGATAGCGGCCGTCGTCGGAACTATGGCGGTGGCGCCACTTACGTAGGGTGGTCGCGTGCAAGCTTTTTACGTTTTTGGTACTCATAGGTGACAAAAAATATGTGAAAGTAAATAAAAATTGTGTAAATACTTATATATCTTAGTGTTGTAATAATATAGCAATATAAAGCGGTCGTCGTCAAAACTTGGGAGGGGGCGCCACTTACGTAGGGTCTAAGGTGCGCTTTTTGAAAGTTTTTGAAAGTAAACTTCGCATTTTCGACGATATCGCTGCAAGAAAAAAAACTTAGGGAAAGCAGCGAAACATTCACAGCGACGTTTCGAATTCTGCGGCTTCCAAAAAAGAAATCGTCTGCTACCACCGCAACCGCCGATTCAAACCTTTGTTATGACAAGAGTGTGAACAACTTTCGTCGTCTGCTACTGCTATCATGCGGCAGTTGCGACATCCCCATCACGAGGTTTGCCGCTCCCTTCAATATGCTGACTCCTGATGATGATGATGATGATTTATTGGCATCCCCTTTGAAACGGGGCGGCGACAAATAGTCACCTAGCCTGCTTGATTTAATCAGGTATACTATACATGTTCTTTATCTTGCATTTTTGTATACCTATCATTATTTTTCTTTTTCAAAAATTTACCTTGTACCGCTGCCTATGATTTTAAGAGATCAGGTCGCATCCATCTTTTCCCTACTTTTTTTCCACCAGTACTCTAATCGTCTCTTGCTGATCTCTACGGCTGATCTGTTTATGTTTCCTTCCACTTTAAACCCAAGCGCTTCTGGGAGTTGCACGTTACCTACGGTTCTCGCTGGGTGGATCCCATCGCATTCCATTAGGATGTGCTGAGTGGTCTCTGGATCTTTACTGCAGCATACACATGTCTCATCTAATTCCGAATATTTGTTCCGATATGTTTTCGTCCTTAGGCAACCGGCTCGAGCCTCAAATAGCAAGGCACTGCCCTTTGTGTTATCGTACAGATTTTCCCTTCTAATTTCTTTCTTCTCATTCTTGTAAATCTCCATTGTCCTTTTCGTTTCCATTCTTTGCATCCAATTCACGGTCTCTATTTCTCTCACTTTCTTTCTGATGACCCCTGGTTGTCTATTTACAGTTTCGATTATCCTGTACTTGGTTGCCAACTTCCTTGACCTCTTCCTCCATTCTGTGTCCACGCTTTTCATGTAGAGATACTTGTGCACTTTAGCCGCCCATTTATTTTCATCCATGTTCCTGAGCCTTTCTTCAAAACTAATTTTGCTTTGTGCTTCTCTGACTTCAAAAGAGGCCCAACCCATGTCTCCATGCACTGCCTCATTTGTCGTATTACCGTGTGCTCCCAAAGCCAACCGGCCTACTGATCTTTGGTTAACTTCCAAACCCGCCAATATATCCGATTTTAAGCATATAATGGCATTTGCGAATGTTAGCGCTGGCACCATTACTCCTTTCCAGATTCCACGCACCACCTCATACTTATTGTGGCCCCACAGTGCTCTGTGTTTCATTAATGCTGCATTCCGCTTCCCCTTTATTTTCAGATTATCTTGGTGGTTGCTTGAGTAATTCTTTCCTTCGTTTATGTGTACGCCGAGGTACTTATATTGCTTCACTATGGGTATTACTTGCTGTTGAATTGACACCACGAAGTTACTCGTGTGCTCATTAAAGATCATAATCCCTGATTTCTCTGTGTTAAACTTAAGGCCTAGATTTGTCGCTGCGTTCCCACAGATATTCGCAAGTATCTGTAAATCTTTTTTATTGTCCGCTAGTAGCACAATGTCGTCTGCGTACATCAGTCCAGGGATCTTCTGTTGCACCATTTGTCCATTACGCATGTAGGATAAATCAAAACCTAATTCGCTGTTTTCCAGTCGTCTTTCTATGCCCTTGACGTAAAGCGTGAACAACAATGGTGACAGAGGGCATCCTTGCTTCAATCCTTGGTGAATTCCCACCATTTCATTTCCTTTTCGGCCTTCCCATGCCACTTGTACTTGGTTGTCTCGATATATCTCCCTCAGCAGCTCCACGAAATCGTCATCTATGCCTTCGTATTGAAGAATATCCCACAACAATTCCCTGTCTACGTTGTCATAAGCTCCTTTAATATCTAGAAATGCTATCCATAAAGGTCTTTTCTGAGCTACTGAAATCTCTATGCACTGAGTTAGTACAAACATATTGTCTTCTAAGCGTCTGCCTGGCCTGAACCCATTCTGTAGTTCCCCCAATACCCCGTTTTCTTCCACCCACTTCGACAGTTCTAATTTTATGGCTTGCATTGCCATTCTATATATCACCGACGTTACTGTAACTGGCCTGTACGAGCTCGTCTTATCCTTATCTCCTTTGCCTTTGTAGATAAGATTCATCTTGCTTTCACGCCATCCAACGGGAATATTCTTTGTTCTAATCACTTGCTCTATGGCATTAGTCAGCAGTGCCTTGCTTTTTGGACCGAGGTTTTTGATTAGCTGTATTGGGATTTCATCGGGTCCTGCTGCCGTGTTGTTAGGGACATTTTCTGCTGCCTTTTTCCAATAAAAGCTTTCTATGCTGAATTTTGATCTCTCAGGCCTCTCTGTTGTTGCTGGATCTGTTGTCTGAACTACGCTTTTTCTCGTACCGAAGTTATGCCTGATAACGTCTGTGATGTACCGCAGCGCATCATCGCCTTCATAGATGTTACCGTCTTCATCCCTTATAGCCGTTTGCGAGTTTCTAGTTGGAGCTCCGAGTGCTTTTATATGGTTCCAGAATCTTTTTGGGGCGCCTTTGTCTCTTTTGTGAATGTTATGCACCCAACGTTCACTTGCGCATTTAATTTTCTCTTGCACGAGCTCACTCGCAACCCTTTTCTTTTCTCGGTACGTATTCCATCTAAGGAGCACCTCTTCTTCTTGTAATCCCAACTTTTTGGCTTCTCGATGAACCCTAGATGCCTCTTTACGCTCTTCTATAGCTTGTTTAATTTCCTTGTTCCACCACTTACGTGGTTTCCTCTTTCCAATCCAACAATTGTATTGCCGTGTCCGCCTTATTTCATGCTGCATAACCTCCACCAGTTCCTTATATTCCCAGACTGCTGTAGGAAAAGCCTCAATTTTCTTCTCTATGTTGTTTGCGATCTCTGTTATTTGCTCGTCATTCATTTTTAAAAACTCTGAGGCTATTGGTTCATGTTCTGCGCTGGTATCTCTCCCAAACTTTAATGCTAAACGTCTATGATCGCTTCCCAGGCTATTTTTTCCATTTTCGTCTATTATCATTTGGTCCAGTTGTTCGTAGACCATTTCTGAGACTAAGGCGTAGTCGATACATGACTGCCTGTTTCCGCATTGCCACGTTACCTGTCCATGACACTTATTCTCCCTGTTAACTACTATAAGGTTCTGTTCATCACACAAATCCAGCACTAGAGAGCCGTTGTAATCAGTATATCCGTCTAAATCGTCCATGTGCGCGTTCATATCTCCCACTAATATCACCTGGCCCGAGTTACTGAACTCATTAATATCGCTTCTAATGCAATCGACCAATTCCTTATTTTTTTCCCTGCTATCACTACCTGTCCACAGGTAAGCTACTCCCAGCCACGTCTTTTTTCCTTGCCATGTACCACTAATCCATAAATGCTCTTTACATGTCTCGTTTACCCTTCGCCACTTCAGACCTCGCCTAATTAGTACGCCTACGCCTCCGCCTTTCCTTGACCCGGTCATTCTGTTGCACCCTTCCCATACAAAGTTGTCAATAACAGGCGGCTGCTCCAAATCTCGTAGATGCGTTTCGGTCAAGGCGTACACACTAATCGCTTCATCATTCAGTTGCGTTTGAATTTCCAGCCATTTTTCCTGCTTACGACCACCCTGCATGTTAATGTAGCAAATTTTACCTTCTCTATTCTTATCCTTTCTGCGTCTTTTCCTGACTCCTGGTCGCCTAATTCTGCCCTTTACTGGTGTTTCGCTATGTTCAATACTTAATCCTGCTTCCTGATTGCCTGGGGCCCGCCTAAAAAAGCTACAGCTCGTGCCGCGAATCGATTTCCGACCGGTGTTGCTACACTTTCACTAAAATGTATCCCGTCACGCACAAAAGCGCCTTCGCGGCCTGCTCGGTGCACTTCACGGTTGATGTCAATGACCGTAAAATTCATTGCTTTAGCTAGAGTCCAAATTTCCCTGTTTACTGCAAGAACTGCCCTTTCAATTTTATAACCCTGCCTTTCAACCTCTGGCACTGTGCACACCGCGATTTGTACTTCTTTTGAAACATTCCGCAGGTCGGTGACCCCTTTGGCTATTTGCTTTGTGATTCCTGCTCCTCGTCCGTTCAGTACGTCAATCACTCCGCCCATTATCACCACTAGGTGTCTCTCCTCCATTGTGTCCCACATGCGTTCCTTGGCCTTCGCGATCACCTCTCTAATCGGCTTTCCCGGAAGCGCGCTAACCTGGACTTACTTACTTTACGCATGTTGGAATCCCCAACAAACACAACTCGACGCTTTCCTTCCCCCTCACCGCCGAAAGCTGCCCCCGAAGTCACAATGCCCTCCCCTCCTTTCTTATTCTTGCCCTTGGCTTTGTTTTCTTCCCCGGCCGCGTCAGTGGTATCCCCTTCGTGACTATCACTGACGTTTGCGCCACTGCTTACCGGCGTGGCGGGTTCGGCTGTCTCTGCACTCGCATCGGAGCCAGCTCCGTTCGCGGTGCTCGCCTCGATGCGTTCATCAGTGCTTTGCAGAATGGCGGCGCTCAGCTGGATTTCTGCGTTAGCTAGCTTTTCTTCTGCCTCCTTCCTCTGCTTCTGCTCGATTTGAAGTTCCTTTTCTAGCTTTCCAACCCGCTTAGCTAACTTATCCTTGTCTTGCTCTAGGCGGTCTAGCCGCGACCCTAAAAGGTGGCGCCGCCATAGACGACGGCCTTTTCGGGCTCATCCGGCAGGCATAGATTATATAGGAGGCTATGCTGCAGCATACACATGCCTCATCTAGTTCCGAATATTTGCTCCGGTACAAGCTGCTTGCTAGCGCCCACTACCTTGTACACCACGAACTGCGGCTGAGACGCGTCTATTGGTGGGGTGGTGGCGGGATTTTTTTTTTTTTTTTTTTTTTTTTTTGTACTGAGAGAGTGCGCGCTAGATCGTGCGACGACGAGGCTGTATGAGTGTGAGCGCGAAAGACCGTGTGCGTGTTCGACGGACGCTGTGTGTGAGTTCCTGTGCGACAAACTTGAATCCCTGCATTGCTTCCTGCGAGCATTTTTCTGTTGTGTGGTCGCCACCTATATTCTGTGAGCTGTCTGGTGGCGCCGCCTGTCTCGGGGCAGGGATTGCGACGCGGCAATACAGACGCTTGATGGTGCGACGCTCAAGCTAGTAGTCTCTCTCCTACGCACGCGGCGTCCGAGCCGCCTCAACACTCGACATGGTGTAAGAAGTGGCCGAATGAATGCCTTCGTTCGCCTTTATCTACACAGACGAGCGACACGGCAGATGGATGGATGGATGGGAACTTTTATTGAGCGATGGTAAGATTTGCGGCGAGTCTTCGAAGATCGGAGGCAGGCTCTTGGCCTGGCGGGGGGGGGGGGGGGGGGGGGGGGGAGGGGGGGGCTCCACTCGCCGTCGCCGCCCTGCGTGCCCTGTCAATCAGGCCTCGCTGGCCAGCAGCGACTCCCACCGCTCAGCGCTCGGGTGTTGGATGGGGGGTAAGGCTTAGTTTGTCCCCCTCAAATAAAAATAAAGTAAAAAGAAAGTGGGGGTAAGCCCGCACCACCCGAAAGTATAATGGGCATAAAACTAATGAAAAGAAAAATGAAATGGGGTTGTCGTTGCCGGCAACCCAAGAGCAATTCGTAGAAAAGCCAATTAGTAAAAAAAAAAAAATCTAAAGCCAAGCCCTCATGTAATACAGGAGTGATAGTGCTCAACAGGAAAAGTGGCATGACGAGAAAAGCAAAAAGTCTGTGTGAAGTGAGATAAACATAGGCTCCATTAAACGGTTAGTTGGTTTCGGCAGTGATCCGGAGTTATCACAATGAAGTTTATTAAGACAGCCAGAAAAAAAATAAAGAATAAAGCCGGCAGATCCCACGCCCTGTGGGAATCGATGTTATGCGAAGCAGTGTGCGGGGAGCCTACCAAGTTAACGATTCGACCATGAGAGCACCAAGACGTCGGCGGCAGTTTCATGACACGCATGTCATGACATTCATGTTATGAGTCCTTAGGAGTCCCTTTAGCTATGCCTAAGAGACTTTAAGGCGAAAGACTTAGTCATGCTCATCACTATGACTGCGACCATTAACCTTTATCCTTCGCGCATTACCACATCCGAACCCATTTCGTTCGTTTTTGAGTGTTCATCTTTTTTCGCAGAGTCATTGTCATTTTTGCTGAGTCATGGTATGACTCTGGCTTCTACCCCCATCTATTAGTGTTTCCTTCACTTAGTATCCACGTCAGAACCCATTTCAGTGGTTTTTCAGTGATAATATTAAATGCGAGGCATTTCTTGGCGAACATTTGCCACTTTGACAGTTTCTATCTATCTATCTATCTATCTATCTATATATATATATATATATATATATATATATATATATATATATATAGCTGCCTACGTTTTGGTGCTCTCATGGCCCGTTAACTTGATATTTACCAATATTGGCATACTATGACAAGAGTGTATGACGAACATAAATGATAGGTCATGACATCAATATCATGACATAAATATCATGACATGGACTTGCATTCCGAAGACGAAACACTTGCTGCAACCGGCTGGCCTGACAAAGTGTTAGGATTTTTACGGCGCAATACAAAATTCTTTCCCCAGCAGGCTCGTTATCTTCTGTACAATTTGACTATTTGTTTGTTTTTTTGTTTTTAGACCCATTTTAGACCTATTGGACCCGTTTTAGAATATGGATGCAGCGTATGGTACCCTCCTACATGTACCGACCGAGATAAACTTGAGAGAGTTCAGAATATAGCAGCACGGTATGTAATAGGCAACTATGAGAGCAACTTTAGCATTACTACTGCAAAACGAACATTAAAATTGGACACTTTAGCAAAAAGAAGGCAGACATTACGCTTGAAACTTTTTCACAGTATATTTTATGGCCAAATTGGAATTGACCGCAATAAGTATATTCTTCAGCCACATTATATATCCAGACGAACAGATCACGAGCTCAAGGTTAGGGAACACAGTTGTAGAACTAAACTTTTCAAAAGCACTTTCTTCCCCAAAACCATTTTAGAATGGAATCGACTGCCTGCTGCCGTGATTGGTATACTTAATAATGAACTTTTTGCAAATGCTCTTTGAAATTTTGTTCTTTATTTTACAGTATATAGTTATTGTAGAGTTTGCTATCATTACATAGTGCTTTATTATTTAGTTGTATGATGCCGTTTCTTGCCTTTTTTATATTGTATAGTATGGTGCTGTTTGTTGTATGCCATAACTGTTTACATTGTTGTATGTGACCCCCCCCTCCACTGTAATGCCTAAATGGCGCTGTGGGTATAAGAGTAAATAAATAAATAAGTGACATGTGTGTCATGTAGGTCATGAAACAGCTGCCTATGTCTTGGTGCTCTCATGGTCGTATCGTTAACTTGATATTTACCAAAATTGGCATACTATGACAAGAGTGTATGACGAACATAAATGATAGG
This sequence comes from Dermacentor silvarum, assembly GCF_013339745.2. Lineage (NCBI taxonomy): Eukaryota > Metazoa > Arthropoda > Arachnida > Ixodida > Ixodidae > Dermacentor > Dermacentor silvarum. Next base: position 135,245,909 of record NC_051155.1, read on the forward strand.
TCATGACATAAATATCATGACATGTGTGTCATGTAGGTCATGAAACAGCTGCCTATGTCTTGGTGCTCTCATGGTCGTATCGTTAACTTGGTAGTGTGGGGTCTCATACGTGCTCTTGGGACAAAGGAACGACAACATAGTGGTGCAAACAAGCAAAAGGGCATTTATTGCGCCTTTCATACACTAATGCACGCTATCCGAATTACTACCAATAGAACATTCACATGGGCGCGCGACAAATCAAGGAAGTCCGACTCACCGCGACCCGATAGCGAGCGAATATGTTCGCCCCATGCTGCGACACCATCGCCTAGTCTTTTACGTGTACGGTCACGCGAACGGTGGCGCGTTCAAACGATCCGTGTTCGTCCATACCGGTGTCCTGCTCTTAGCCTCGCGAGACGGTCCCGTGAAGCGGGCCGGCGCACGCGCGAAGCGTTCGTGCGTGTTGGTCGCCGATCCCAAGCCAAAGAGGAAGCGCCTTCGACCTTTTTCTCCTAAGTCACCCCACCATTCGGTGGCGTTAGCATCGCGACACTCGCGCCATCTCTCGCAACGCGCCGCAACCACTACGACCGCCTCCGGCGCCCAGCCGCGCGGTGAAGCTGGACCACAGGAGACGCGAGCTATGCGGAGAAAACAACATCAGGGAACGCGCGAAAGTCGCGCATTCCCACATCCCCCCCAACCTTAAATCACTACACATACTCCGGCGAAACATGTCACACGGTCTATCAACGCGCGCGTCGCGAAAAGTCAGTACATGCGACAGTGGCAGCGCCGAGGAAATGTACACACGTTATCCACAACATGCGAGCCGACATTGTCTCTGGGGTTCACCGCTGGCGTCCGTGGGGTCACAGCACCACCTCTGGAGATTCGATGGCACGACTCCAGCACAGGACTCCGGAAACGGCGACGCAGAAGTCGAGACGAGCAAGCGTCGCTCGCGCCGACGCGCCCTGCTGGCGAGAGCCACAGTATAGCCGTTGGTGACTGTCGGCTCTTTTCCCAGCCGCCGAGGGTTGCGAGCCGGACATAGGCGACCGCCGAACTCGCTGCGCCGAACTGGCCACAGGCATGTCCATCGCCTGGGGTGGCTCGGTCGTAGTCCGGGGCAGTAGCGCAGACGATGTGCAGGTGACAGCAAACCAGGGGACTCCGCTCACGCTACGTACACTCAACGCACTCGACAAACACTGAAGTAGTGCAAGGGGGAGGAATTCTGTATGCGCTTTGCCCACGTGGTAAGGTGTTCAATTCGGCTAGCAAAATTTCGGGCAGCATTTCAGATGCTAAGTTCACGTGAACAAAGCTTGCTTTCTTGAGTCGAACAAGTAATTTAAATTCGTGCGAGGCGAACTAATGAGGGAAGCAATGTGCGACACCTCAACAACACTGTCCACCAGGTTGTGTCCCTCAACGTGCGACAGGCGGCTTTGTAAAGTCTTAGGCCTAATGCGTCGCTACTTTGACAACAACAAGCATAAAAAAAAACATCACCCAAAATGGGCACAACAGGCAGCCGCGAGTAGACGTTAGTTCTGTGAGGTGGTCCTACCCTGCACGGTGCACACAGCATCCGAGTTGACGGCGCCCACCGTCCCAGACAGTGTCGCAGCGCCCAGTGCCAGGCCGCAATACCAGTCAGCCCGTAGCGGCACCCGCGGTACGCGGCCACCCGGCTCCCGGGTGGCCGCGTACCACAAAGGTTGTCTCGAACCGAGCAAAACTTTATCGTCCGATTCCCCAAGAGCCTCACGTTGGGCAGCCAGATGTGGGGGTCTTCCCCAACCCGTAGCGCGTATAATCGCAGCTACGTAGGGTTCGGGCGAATAAGGCAACAAGCGAGTCAACTCAACAACGTTTATTGCTGTGGGCAATAAAGCACACTTGCAGAGGGAAGTCCGCTCTGTATAATAAGTAATAAAAAATGTCACAGTTTCGCCCTAAGGTCGAAGCAATGAATGCGATAGCAACACAGCAATGTCATACGAAGTAAGGTGAGCGGCATTGGTAGCAATATGAGTTGTAGTAAACATGAGCTGATTAAGTAAGCAGGTGTGCTGCGGCGTAAGTAGACCGACATGAAGAGAGACTCGATGACCACGAGAAGGCGCGTGTGAAACGGTGGTGTTGATGAGAAGCGCTTACCGTGGGCAGCGCGTGCGAAGGGACACACCTGTAGTGCTGCACTGCCGATCTGGGAGCATTGCATGTGTAGCGTGCGTTGGAAAATGTGGCCCGACTATTACTAACTGAATGAACAAGCGTGGTGTGAGCGCACACAAACAAACATGAATAGATAACACTGAATGACTGCAGCCGACGACTGTCAAAACGCTGGCAGCGAGCGCATACGCCGCGCAGCGGGCGAAGGTACGTGCGGTCTATCGCTGCAACGGAAACTGAGCGGCGAATGCACGGCGCATAAAGGGCAGAGCCATGTGGAGATAAGAGACTGTGTGGGCGAGCGAGCGACGAGCGCGGTTGTTGGCAGAGTAGAAGTGCGCCCCCCCCCCCCCCGCGCTCCCTCCGGCGCTGATTTCCCGCTTCCTCTTGCGCGTGGGTGAGTGCGTTCGCTCTCCGTGATAGCGCGCGTCCCTGCACGCTTCCGCTCTGGCATACGGCGCGCGGCGAAGATTTTATCTATAGGGAACCTCACGGCGACGGCGACGGCGACGGCAGAAATCCGGTTGAAGTGCCCATATAATTGCTATCGCAATAAAATAGGCTTGCCTCGTCGCGTGTGATAGTCACGCAAACGATGTCACTCACGGGTTGCAGCAGGTATGTCCGTATGGGCAGGTAGGTGCGCTCTTTTATGCATTTTTACCTTTTCGCGAGGAGAATGTCCTCCTCGCCCGTCGGATACTTGCCCTCTTCCCGCGCGGGCACGCGCGTCGCGAGAGGCGAGCGAGAACCGGGAGAGGCAAAGTGCATCTCTCCCGTGTCCACCCGGCTCCCGCAGCCCGCTGCGCGCGCACGAGAAGATGTCCGCCCAGCTCACGCCGAGTGCGCTACGTGCGCAAGCGGACGATGAGCGCCCGCGGGAGAAGGTGGCGGCGTGTGCTCCCCACAGTATAGGTACCGAAATTAGCATAGTATGACAACAGTGTATGACAAACATAAATGATAGATCAGAATATGCGTGTCATGCAGGTCATGAAACAGCCGCCTAAAATCACAATGACCCAGCGAAAAGGCATCAACACTCAAACACCACTGAAATGGGTTCGGACGTGGGTACTAAGTGAAGGCAACACTAGAGGATGATGCTAGAAGTCAGTCATCAGCATGACTCAGCAAAAATGACAATGACTCAGCAAAAAAATGTCGCAGTTTCGCCCGAAAGGCGAAGTATCGATTGCGATAGCAAATTAGTAGAGAGCTATTCGGAGTAGGGAAAGTAGTTTTATCGGCTGCATAAACTTGGACACATTGGCTTACTAACTGAATTAACAATCGTGGTGTCAGCGCGCACAAGCAAACATGAATAGATCACACTGAATGACCGCAGCCAACGACTGTCAAAACGCTGGCAGCAAGCGCAGGTTCGCGCGGTCTATCGCTTCAACGGAAACTGAGGGGCGAATGCACAGCACATACAAAGGTCAGAGACGTGTGGAGATAAGAGACGGTGCGGGCGACGGGCACCGCCGGGCAAAGGGCAGATGAGAAGTTGTTGGCAGAGGAGAAGCTGCCCCCCCTCTCCCCCCCTCTTCCCTTTTCTTGCTTTCGCGTGGGAGATTGAGTGGCAAGATACGCCTTTGGTGCCGGAGCACAGCGCCGCCCCGCCTCCCTCCCTCCCATACCGCCATGGCCTTTCGCGCGACGGTCGTGTTTGCTTACCACCGTGCGTTCGCTCTCCGTGATAGCGCGCGGGGGAGTTCGCCCTCCGTGATAGCGTGCGTCCCCCGCGCGCTTTCGCTCGCGCATACGGCGCGCGGCGACGATTTTATCGCCCTTGGACGGAACCTCACGGCGACGACGACGACGGCAGAAATCCGGTTGAAGTGTCCATATAATTGCTATCGCAATAAAAGATAACACTCAAAAACCATTGAAATGGGTTTGGACGTGGGTACCAAGTGAACGAAGCACTAAAGGATGGCAGTAGAAGCCATAGTCATGAGCATAACTCATCAAAAAAATTACACCATCTTCCCGTAGGGGAACCCTGAGTAGTATGCGAAGCAGCCATGGGGTCGACTCAAGTTCCCATTAGTTTTCAGATCGGCCTGTCGCCGCTGCCGTTTCGTGGCGGCAGCTCGAGCCCTCTTCTCCGCGGCGCTGTCCACGGCGCTGACACTGGCGTTGACGCTGGCGCTGTCCGTTGCACTCATCGCGGCGTTGCGGGAGGAGAATGAGAGGACGAAGTGAATGATGATGAGTGGGCGAAGCACCTGGGTACAGCCTGGGGATCATTCGGGCAAAACGCCGGAAGCGTTCTCCGGAAGCCGGAAGCTGGCTTCCGGAACCGGAAGCGGAACCGGAAGTGGACGCCGCACGGCGGAGGGAGGGAGGGAGTGACATAGCCCCGAGCATAAGATGCTTCGCATCTAAAATGATGGACACGCCGAGTGTGAACGGCTTCAGGCCCGCGCAACTCCTAATGGGCAGACAACTCAGGACTCGCATTCCGAAGACGAAACACTTGCTGCAACCGGCTTAGCCTGCTGGAGACATTGTGGCAACAAGAGATGCAACTTACAAGAAGAAAAGTTAGTGCAACTTTAACCAGCCTCATCGGGTTAGGCCACTCCCAGCACTAGAAATGGGAGAACGAGTCTGGATTCGACCTGAAGTAGTTCGAGCAACTGTGTTGAGTGAGGGCCAACGAGCTCGCTATTACATCGTGGAGACGGATCAAGGAACAGTCCTGCAGCGTAACCGGCGTCACCTGTCGGGGTTCTCACAGGGGAATCGGACAGACCCCGAAGGGTCTACAGACACAACGCAGGTTACTTCATCTGCAGATTCGACAACGGACATTCCAGGCGCTGCATCGACCAGAGTACCAGAGGCCGTTGGTGGCTCTGAAGACGGCAGTGTTGTGAGGACTCGGAGTGGCCGCCGCGTTGTTCCGTGCGTTTGAACTTGTAAGTTGTGCAACAAAAGCTAAAATTTCATAAAGGAAGGAGGTGTTGTGGTCGCCACCTATATTCTATGAGCTGTCTGGTGGCGCCGCCTGTGTCGAGGCAGGGATTGCGACGCGCAATAAAGACCCTTAATGTTGCGACGCTCAAGTGAGTAGACGTCTCTCTCTCCTTCGCACGCGGCATCCGACCCGCCTCAACACTCGACATCTTCCTTTTCTTTTTCTTAATAAATCGAGTGGCATCAATCAAACCACTGTGACCTATGAGACGCGGCTGTCTCCTAACACCTCAGTAGTGGGATTACTAGGCCCAGCGAACTGAGCGGCACCATGAATGTAAAGGAAGTTCGGAGTGGAAACGCCCCAACCGACAGCGACAACAAGAGTAGTGTTACTGGTGAGACTGTGCGTGAGGCGGTTTCTTCTATGGGTACCGACCAAAGTTATGGTGTTACCATGCGCGAACTATTGAACGCCCTTGTGGAAAAAGACCGCCTCCGAACGACTTTAGCTGGAACGCTTGACTCCGTCAGCGACGCCACAGCCCATGTCCGCGGGAACGCCCGGTGGAATCGCTGCGGTCCAAGTGATGCCCGACCTAAGCAACAACATAACAAGCTTTAACGGTTGCGAGGACGCACCCTTACAAAAGATTGGATTGAAAATCTCCGTACAATTGCGACGCTGCACAGCTGGCCTGAGTCTTTCATGCTTGAGACCGCAAGGTCCCGTTTGACCGGACCGGCGAGAGACTGGCTGCGTTCAAGGAGATCCGAAATGAAAAATTGGAACGATTTAAAGAGCGTTTTCGGCGAAGCTTTGTGAGCCAGACGCGTGCGGCGGAACGCTGGCGCAAAATGCACGAGCGTGTGCAACAGCGCAACGAAAGCTCGGTGGCCTATTTGCACGCCAAGATGCGATTGTGCAGGGAGGCGAACTTGGATTTTTGGGACACTCGTGAGCAGGTAATCACAGGACTACGTTCTAAGCAACTCAGCGTGATGTTCCTCGGAAAAAGTCATGATGACGACGACGACATCCTGTACGACATTCAGGCATTCGAGAGGATCGAGCGTGAAAGGCAAGATTTTTTTTTTGGTTCAGAGCATGACCACAGAGCGGCGAGCAACGAAGCACGTGCTCCGAACGTGAGCGCGCTGCATGCAAGAAAATCCGTCGAGCAGGGAAGTACCAAGGGCAGGCGACCCCCTCTGACTAACGAAAAAGGAGAGTGAAAGTGCTACAAAATTAAAATTAAATTATGGGTTTTACGTGCCAAAACCAGTTCTGATTATGAGGCACGCCGTAGTGGGGGACTCCGGAAATTTAGACCACCTGGGGTTCTTTAACGTGCAACTAAATCTAATACCCCTGTCACACGGCAGATCTAATGTCATTTCCAACGAATGACATTTGTTGGGGTTTAATGTCATTTTCACCGCGCGCTGTCACACGGCGAGAACTAATGTCATTTGAAAATGATGACAATGACGATAGTAAAAAAAAGAGACACAATAATAGTGTCGTTTCCCTAATTTAGTGCGATGATTATTTTGTAGTATGCTAAAATCCGTTGCAATGAGTGACCCTCCCTTTCACACTGTGTTTATGGATCACTAACTCGTCGACACTGGCAACTAAGTCTAGTCAAGCCAAGCCAAATATCAGGCAAACAACATGGCGGAAAGCACTACGGGCGCTACCGCTACGGTATCTAGAACTACCGCTATGTCTGCTGAAGAAGCACGAGAACGGCAGTTGCGTGTAATCGCTGCTCTGATTTGCATGCGGGCCAGACATCGCTGAACCTCGAGTTGGAAGTGCAAGAAGCGATTTCTAGGGAGTACGGAGAGCGGCTGTGCACAAACTCATTCACATAGCTGAGTGTGTGGGTTTCCCCTTCGGACCACTGCGTGCGGCTCCTAATGTCCACATCACAGTCTTCTTGGTTTGGTGTCATCGCAAAATACGCACGTGTTTAACCAAGCGGCTCCTGCGAAGTGCGCGCTGCTGGCTACGGCTGGCGCGAATAAACACGACTGCCACCGTGCCACAGCCAAAGCCAAAGACGGCCGCCTAGTCACTGGATTGAGAGTAGCTTTCGGCAATTATGCACTGTGGTGTACTTAAATGCCATGAAAGTAGAACATTATGCAATAAAAATTGACAAAACAAAAGTTATTTTTGTTAAACAATAAAAAAACATGCACTGTTTGCGAAGCTGATTGGTAGGCTCCTGGTGTTGAGACTACACATTAGGTTCCAAACCGAATGCGAATGAGTTCGGCGAACTCATTCATTTGCAAATGTCATTTTCAATGAATGCCATTACATTTTCCCGTGTGACAGCAAACAAATGACATTACGAGCGAATGTCATTCATTGGAAATGACATTAGATCTGCCGTGTGACAGGGGTATAAGTACACGGGTGTTCTTCGCATTTCGCCCCCATCGAAATGCGTGAAAGTGCTACAGAAAGTGCTACAACTGTAGCCAGTACGGACATATAGCGAGAGACTGTCCGCAACCAAAACGACCGATGAAATGTCTCCTCTGCAACGGACAAGACCACACGCAGCGTCACGGCAAGGAGGCACTGCAGCGCAACGAGGCGAACACAGTAACTGAGCCAGTATGTGAAATCAAGAGCGCAAGCGTTTTGCTGAAGGAAGTCACTTTGAATGGAACGTTCACTGTCGCTGTGGTTATTGACACAGGCAGTTCTGGCTGTCTCCTGCGTTACTCCCAAGCAGCGCGATGTGGCATAGAAATCGTTCCCGAGACAACAACCCTGTACGGTTTTGGAAATAGCATGATGCCTGCGGCAAAAAAAAAAAAAAAAAAACATTGGAAGGTGCAGGGCTGATTTATGCATTGGCGGTGTTTAGCAAAGAACATACCCATCCTTGTAGTTCCAGATTTATTGGTCGGAAGGACATTCACAGAGTTGCCTTACATCGCGTATGCTAGAATTGGAGGTTCTCTGCGGTTTCGGCATTGTAGTCACTGTCCGTTCGCTCATCTGGAGCCCTATGAAAGTCGCCAGAGACTGCAGCTGAGAACCAAGGAGGAAGGCGTACTCCAGAAGGACACCGTAAACTGAATTACATTGTCTACGGAGCAAGGTATCACAAGTCCCGTCGTGTACAGGCACTGTGGGTAAAGTGTCCTGCTCGACATGACGCTTGGAGAAGTCCCTGTTCCCATGCACCCAGTGAGTGACGGACAGGCTTTCATACAAAAGAGTCAACCGCTTGGACAAGCAACACCTGTAAAGATACTACAGGTTTCTGCTCAAAGCTCCATTATGGATGACACTGAGCAGGGAAGCGAAACGATGAAAGAGGCGCCTGTGCCAACTGAACGATAACCGATACGGCGCTGTGAAGTGAACGTTGGATCCTCTGTGACAGAGTCGCAGCATTCAGAACTGGTGAATGTTTTCAACTAATTCCGTGAGCGTTTTGCAATGACTCTGGCAGAACTGGGTTGTACGACAGTGCTAGAGATGGTAATGAAGTTTGTGCTACCTAAGTGCACAAGGAAGGCGGTCGTGGTGCGATGTCATGATCTGTTTGTTCATTTTTCGGTGGACCGAACTGCAGCAAAGACCCGGGAGACTTTCTGGGTCCCTCGGATGCGCAACTACGTGCGAAAGCATATCTCACAGTGCTTTGAATGCATCTTCAACAAGCTCCCTGATATGGGCAGAAGGAAGGTCTCCTTCGAGACGGTGCACCTGGAACACATATGGGTTCATTCGTCCCAAGCAAGAAACGGAACCAACACCTTCTTGTAATCATCGATAATTTGACGAAGTTCGTGCGTCTTTTTCCTACTCGCGATACTTCGACAAAGCACGTAGTGCGCGATCTAGGAATTCATCCTTGAGAGAGGTCTTCCCCAGACCATCATTACGGATCGATGCATTTGCTTCACTTCACAAGCCTTAGAGGAGTTCTGTGCGACTCGGGCAGTTCGACACGTTCTGAACTCATCACGCCACCCTCAAGCTAACAGACAAGTGGAACGAGTGAATCGTACTGTATTGCCGGTCATCACCACAGCAATGAAAGACCCAAAGCACCGGGATTGGGATGCTAACCTCAAGTATGTTGAATGTAGCTTAAACAACGCTGTGAGTAAGAGCTCGGGAAAGGCCCCTTATGTAATGCTTCATGGTTACAAACTCGTCTTTTATGGGTTAGCCTCGCAAGAGGAGAAAATGGACGGTGAACACGCTTGGAAGGACCCGAGTCAGCTCAGAGAAACTGCACGGCAGCACTTGCTGGAAGAACAAGCAAAAAAGTAAGCAGGCATACGGCCCACGGCATACAACCTGCAAGGATGTATGATGTGGGCGAAGTGCTATTTTTGAAGACAGCGCCACAACACACGGCAAATCTAACTAAAGCACAACCCAAGTACCGAGGCCCCTTGGTAATAACTGAAGTGTTGCCTGCCCACGCGTACAGAGTGACAGAGCTCAACAAGAACTATCGAAATAAGTACGCAACGACGGCACACGTTTCGCAATTGAAGGCGTGGTCGTCGACAAGCAAAACGTCTCATCTAGATGACGACGGAGAGTCAGATGAATCCGACCACCAACTTGACCAGGATCAGTGGGACGAGCCTTTGGCAGTTAGACGCTCACGCAGGCAACGAGTAGTACCTGCCAGACTACGCGACCGCATGCCATTAAACAGCTAGCGTTTTTTTGTGTGTGTGTGTGTGTGTGTGTGTGTGTGCGATTACCCTAAGGAGGATGCTAAGATTTCAGGACGGCCGAGTGTTAGCTATTTCACAAGCTGCTAGCTAGCGCCCCCTACCTTGTACACCACCATCTGCGGCCGAGATGCGTCTATTGGTGGAGTGGTGGCGGGATTTTTTTTTTTTTTTTTTTTGTACTGAGAGAGTGCGCGCTAGATCGTGCGACGACGAGGCTGTGCGAGTGCGAGTGCCAGAGACCGTTTGCGTGTTCGACGGACGCTATGTGTGAGTTCCTGTGCGACAAACTTGAGCCCTGCGTTGCTTCCTGTGAGCATTCTTCCTTTTTTTTCTTAATAATTCAAGTCGCATCAATCAAACCACTGTGACCTGTGAGACACGGCTGTCTTCAACACTTCTTCCGGGGACATAACAATATTGTTTAAGGGTCCCTAACAAATACTAAAAAGTATATAAAGATGTAAGCAGCATTGACAGCAACCAACAAGGCAAGCTGTTTTATTACAGTTTAGATTTAATGAGTGGCTCCTTTAGATTTTAATTCGTTTCTATCCTTAGAATACATTGCGAACTTTCCGTCGGCTATGTTTGTGTCTAGGTATGTTTGTATCTAACCGTTTTCCCGCCTACCTGGGTCACTGGGTAGTCCATGGTCCAATGGGTAGCGCAATGAGTAGCGATGGACTGAGAGAGCAGGCTTTGAAACTAACCATCGGATCAACTTGTCTCACTGAGTATGTGGCAATGTGTACATATGTGCCGCTATTCAACGCACCGCTCTTCACCCCGGCATGGTTCACTGTAGACGTGGGACTGGGTGGGTACCGCTGTTCGCAGAAACTCTCTAACACCGACTTGAAACACTAGGTATGTGCCAATGGGAATGTTCTGCTCTACAATAACTAAAAAGTTCCCTTAAATTGCCTCCATCTTGAGCGTAATCGAACTCACGTCACAATTAGGGTTCCTCAAGGACAGCAATCTGACGCATTAGCCGTCTGCGCCACAAATGCACAATAAAAACAGTTCTTCGACAACTGGATTGGAGTCTAGGTGGGACCCGACCATGATGTTGGCGAATGTCATATTTTATCTAAAGGGAACGGCGAAGGCCTTGTTCGATAACAACGAAGAGGAGCTCACAAGCTGGAGCGTATGTAAGACTATACTTCGCGAGTTGTTTGGCCAACCTGCCGGCTGCCAGCGTGCTGCCAAGCAAGAACTTGCCTCGCCTGTGCAGACACCTACCCAGTCGTACTTGACGTACATTCAGGATGTGCTGACCCTTTGCCGGAAGGTTGATACCAAGATCACAGAAGCCGATAAGGTTGCGCACGTGCTGAAAGGGATCGCGGATGATGCGTTTAACCTGATCGTGTATAAAAACTCTTCGACAGTCAACGAGCTTGTTTCTGGCGCCAGGAGTCGGGAATCCGATCGGGGGGCGCTGGAGGAAGACTAAGTTGAAGAGCAAGGCACGCAAGCAAACGGCGCCCAGGAGACGTCTGAGACAGGCGACCAAGTTGGTTAACGAAGTGAGCCTCCCGAAGCTCCGAGTAGGAGTTGTGCACCTCCAAAGCCGCAAAACGACGCTTGGAAGTGGACACCGGGAGGTCCAGCGCACGCTTATGCACAGACCGGATGAGGGCATCCAGCTGGGCCTCGTGGTGGCGCCCGAGACGAAGGTAGGGGGCCGCGTACATTATCCGACTGATGACGAACGCTTGGGCCAAACGCAGGGCATCCCGCGCCCGCATACCGCCACGTTTCGTAGAGACCCGACGGATCATGCAGCTCACCTGCTCCCCCGTACGGGTAAGGGTACGGAGGCGGGTAAGGGTACAGCCCGGGTTGAGAGAGGTAGAGATAAAAAGTCCCAGAAACCGGAGCTCGGGGACCACGGGGATGGGGCCCGAGGGCAAGCAGAGCCGGGGCGTGGGTCAAGAGGAAAGAGAAAGAAGTGCTGATTTCTGCGGGGCGCACACCAAGCCACAAGAAGTGGCGTAAGTGTCCACTATAGAAGCAGCCTGTTGAAGGCGCTGCTCGATTTGAGCACGGTTGCCAGAATTAGTCCAGACGGTGATGTCATCGGCGTAAAGTGCGTGTTGGATACCCTCCACCTGGGCGAGAAGAGCAGGAAGGCGTAGCATGGCCAGATTAAAGAGGAGCGGAGAGAGCACTCCCTAAGGCGTGCCGCGCGTGCCCATGGGGTACGACCCGTGTTCAAAGTCGTCGACGCTGATGAAGGCAGAGCGGTGAGAAAGTAAAGCGCGGATGTACGCGAACGCTTTCGAGCCGCAATGTGTCGTTTTGAGATAGGCGAGGATACTACTATGTGTGACGTTGTCAAACGCGCCGCGCAGGTCGAGCGCAAGAATGGCTTTGTCGTTGTGGCGCATAGTAGTAGGATCAATGATGTCGTGGTGAAGCTAGGGGAGGATGTCCTGCGCGTACAGATGCGGGCGGAAGCCGTACATCGTGTCTGCGAAGGTCCTCTCCTGCTCCAGGTAGGTGGCAAGACCAGTGGCAAGACCATCGTTTCCATGAATTTCCCTACACAAGAGGTGAAAGAAATGGGGTGGACGGCCTCGATGTGAATGGGTTTGCCAGGTTTGGGGATAAATGTAACGAGGGAGGTTGTCCATTCCATGGGGAAGGGGCACCCATCCCAGACAGAATTCATGAGGTGAAGAAGGGAGAGATAGGCCGAGTCGGGAAGGTTAGCCAGCAGGGTGACCGTGATGCCATCGCGAACCGGGGTCGTACCCCGTCTCATTTTGGCCAACGCAGCCTGAAGGTCAGGCAGCGTGAAGGGAGCATCAAGCTCAGGGTTGGGACGGCCCGAGTACTGATACACCGGCCCAACCACGTCCACCGTGCGACAGAGGTACCGGTCGCGCAGCTTGTCCGCGAGCTGAGCCGAGGTGCCAGGGAAACCGTACAGAGTGCGGCGCAGTGGCCGTTGTGTTTCCCCTGACGAGGAAGAGGGATCCAGAAGGCTCCGAAAGAGGCGCTACGTCCCCTTGGAACCCATCTGACCCGCGGGCCTTCGTGCAGGTTTCGACCCAGTTTGTATCAGAGAGGTGGCAGCAAAAGCAGCCGCTTCCTTTGTGAGGGCAGCAATGCACGCTTTGAGCTTGCGGTTGAGCTTGTGGCGACGCCAGCGGCGCAAGAGGCCGCGGCGAGCGTCCCAAAGGTGGAGAAGGTGCGGGTCCACGGTGGGAGCAGCCTGAGTTGTCTGTATGGCACGGGTGTGAGAGCATTGAGTCGAGAGGGGATGGGCGACCCAGGTGGAGTAACCGTCGGGGGAGGACAGGGGAAGGAAAGGCTGGGTTCGAAAAGCAGGCCAGTCTGGGAGGCGGGCCGTACCCCATGTATTGCGCAATATCCGCGTGGAGAAGGCGATTCGCAGCAGACAGTGGTCGCTACCAAGAAACTCCTCGAGGTTCTCCCAAGTAGCGTCCCGGATATGTTTGGTGAGAGAAAGGTCCGGACACGTGTCACGAGCAACTGAGTTGCCCCCCCCCCCCCCACGTGGTACAAGCCGGGTCCGTGAGCAACGTGAGGCCGAGCATGGAGATCTTGAGCTTGCGGCCCCGGGCCTACTCATAGCGGTAGCCCCAGTGCAGACTGGGGGCGTTGAAGTCCCCAACAATGACCAGGGGGTCACGAGCAGCGATGTTAAGGGCGCAATAAAAGAGTTCCGAGAAGGTGACGCGCGGAAGATGAGGGGGGCCATAGACATGAATTGTGGGGTCACGGCGCCGCGAGGGGAGCACCATAACCACGGAGTAATCGTGTTGGATGGTGAGATTGAGGTCGACTTGCACCGCTATAAGATTTGTGAACGAGGATACTGGTCGTCGGGCCCCCTGAGTAAGAACAGTAGCTAGAAAGAGAATGATTGAGACCAGCCTCCTGGAGAGCCAGGACGGCCGGCAGAGAGCCCCGGGATTGCAGGAAGAGGAGCAGGTGAGAGCGCTTCTGCCTATTCCCGAAACCGCTACAGTTCCACTGGATGAGCTCGAATTGTGACGAAGGCGAGGGGCTCGAGGAGCGCACCGCCATAGTGAAAGAGATGAGTTACGGGTCGTCCTCCATCGCCTGTGCCGGGACCAGGACCGGGTCCGGTACTGGAGGAGCAGGAGAGGGAGGAACGAGTACCGGGTTGAAGGGGGGGGGGAGGGGGTTAGCGGTCCCAGTGAGTTTGCGGCGGCGCGGGGTGGCGTTGGGAGACGCCGAGCGTGAGCGCGACTTTTTGAACCTGGATTGAGAGCACGCCCATATCTGGACGGCCTTGAGAACCTCAGCCGTAATTTTGGGCACGATGGTCTCTCCGATGCGTTGGATGAGCAGATCGGGTAGGGCTCGGAGCGCCCGCTCTATGGTAAGGCTGCGTTGTTCGAGACCCGTGAGACGGTCTTGAATGAGAAGAGCAGTACCGATCGGAGGAAGATCATCCAGGGGGGCCTGAATTGGGGGGAGGGCCGAAGAGGGATCCTACGAGACCGCGGCGGCCACCGCTCGAGTTTACGGGCGGTACTGGGAGGGAGGCCCGGGGGGAGAAGAAAAACTGGGGTTCGGAGGGGGTGGGGGGACGGCCACTGGGGCAAGTGGAAGGGCCGACTTGGGTTGGGGGGGAAGGAGTTGGGAGCGAATGGACTCGAGTTGCTTGGCCAGAGCAGCGACCTGGCGCTGAAGCTCGGAGTTGTGCCACTGGAGAGTAAGTTCCAGCGGGGTGGAGGCAGCGGAGCGAGGGGAGGGTAGAGGCTCGGAGGAAACCCCTGCCCAGCTGCTCACCTGAGGTGGAGCCGCAAGTGGCAGGAAGTGTTCCGGAGTAGCCGTGGCGGGGCCTTGGACAGGGAGCCGCACTTGGGTTGAGTCAAGGGCGTGCGGCCTTGAGGTGGAGTACGGGGTGATGGCGAGACCGGGTGTGGGGGAACCGGCTGGGAGGGCTTGATGGACTTACAGTACTTGCCGGGGCCGCCCCGAGCCCCGGTTTTGTGCGGCCCGGTGCACAGGATGCAGTGGGGTTGGCAGTCATGTTGAGCAAGGCCCTCAGGCGTGGTGCCGCAGCGGGAGCAGAAGCCTGGTTTGGCGGCTGGGGCAAGCCGTGGCCCCGTGGCCAATGGTGCCGCAGCAAGAACATACAGGAGCCGTCTTCTAATAGAGGCGGACGTAGGCCACCTGGCAGCGGTAGAAGACGAAACGGGAGACCTTCGGGCCCTCGAAGGTCGCAACCGTCACGTTGGAGTCCCCGAGTTTGCGGGCCGTGAGGATAGTGCCTTTCGGCCACTCCGGATTCGGCTTGATGCTCGAGGACGATGCAGCCGGGTCGATATTGTTGACGCCGCGGCAGATGTCCCCCAGACGCCTTGGCGTGGCCCCGAAACGGGAGCTGCTGGTTCCCTACGGGTAGCATAATGTCACCAGGGAGTCGATGAGCAATAGGGATCGAGGTAAGGCTGCCCATCAGCACATTTTGGTCCCACACTGGCCACACGTGGAGGTCAGCAGCCGAGCAGCTCCCCAGAAAGGAACGCACCGCGTCACCAGCGCGTTCCGATGGGAGCACCGTCTTGAGATCAAATGAGGCACGCGGTTTGAGCACAACGATGAGGTCGTCACGCCCTATATGCGGGGCGTGTATCGCGGCCGCCAAGAAGGCTTACGTGGCGCCTGAGGAGGAGACGAGTTGGGAGCACCTCCTGGGAGAAGGTGCGTCGGCATTGCCGCAGCCGCCTATTGCGAGGCGGCCGGCGTCCCCTTGAGCTTGGGCGTCTGGGGAGGGGACTTGCGTTGCTTGCGTTGCCATATCTTGGTTCATAGTTGGATCATATCTTCAAGATACTCATGTTCGGTAGGGACATCCTAGTCCGCCGGGGTGACATCCATGATAACCACTCGATGTGAGGCGCGAACGTAGCCCGTAACCGGGGTTGAAGCCGCCATCGCGGGGGAGGCCGGCGAGGCCCGTCGGCGCGACGCACCTGTTAGGCTTAGCGCCCCCGAACGCTGGGAGAATCTTCAAAGGGTGCGGAAAAGGAGGAAATAACGTTATTGTGTCCTGAGGAACCCCTCCCCACCCACTCTTGGTTTAGTGGTCGGCAGGGGTCGTGGGCCGCACCCACGTTGGGACGGGAAGCCCGTGAGCCTCCGCCCTCAAAGGGTCCGGAATTCGTGAAATGTGGACCCACCGCGACGAAAGTGGGGTCCAAATGGATGCCTGGGCTTGCAGAAGACGATGGTACCAAGCTTACGGGGATCTGTGGTGATGGACCGCAGTAGCCAATGGGCATCTGTGGAGCTGAGGCGAAGTGCGTCCGTCGCCAGCGAACGTCTGCAGCGCTCTCCGATGACTGTTGCCGGTGCCTCTGGGGGCGGCTCGGAGGTTTTCGACGAGATCAGAACGGGAAACTAGTCGAGCAGCGTCGGAAGTCTTTACCATATTCTCGCCTTGCAACGTATTATTGCGACAGCAATTATATGGACACTCCAAGTGGATTTCTGCCGTCGTCGTCGCCGTCGCTGTCGCCATCGCCGTGAGGTTACGTATAGAGTCCAACGGCGATGAAATCGTCGGCGCTGACGATTTCAGCTCGATTTCAGACGAGCTCTCCGACGGGGAGTGACCGCATGGCGGAGAGCGAACGCGACATCTTCCGTCGCGCGAAAGGCCGTGGGGGGGACGGCAGGGAGTGGAGGCGACGTTTAGCTGCGGCACTAAATGCGCATTTATATAAAAACGTTGCGAGGCGAGAATGAGGTTCCTCACCCGACAAGGGGTGAGGAACCTCACTCCTTTAGAGCAGATTCCCATAGCTCTATACATACAGGAGGGGCTGATAATCCCCAGGGTAGACTCCATCAGGGTCCTTGGACTCCTACTGGATTCCAAGGGGGGCAACTCACAGACTACAGCTCGCATCACCTCCAAGAAGGAAAGCATGCTTAGGCTCATACTCAAGGTCTCGAACCGCAAGGGAGGGCTGACCGAGAGCAATCTCCTTCGGCTCTACCATGCGTTTCTCATGAGCCACATTAATTACGTCGCTTTGGCGCTGCACTGGTCCAAAAGGGAAGAGGCAAAAATCGATGCACTAATGCGCAAAAGCATAGAGCGAGTTCTAGGCTTGCCTATCACCACCAGCACCGAGAAGTTCATGCAATTAGGCATGCATAACTCCCTCTCGGAGGTTATCGAGGCCCAGCAGATCCCTCAAGTCGTACGTCTATCGTCCTCGCGGGCTGGTAGGCGCATCCTGGAATCCATAAGCTGCGGTCTTAAGGAGACTAACGAGAGTAAAGTGACTCTACCGTCCTTGATCAGAGGTACGTTTACGGTAGCACCACTTCCAAGAAATGTCCACCTGCAATACAATGTAGGGCTCCGCATAGCTCGGGCCTGTTCTATATTGAAATCGGTTGGAGATAGTCGGGATCTCACAGCCTTTGTCAATGCACCCCGGTACGGGCGTTCCGATTTCTTCGGAGTGGTTTCGGTCGACCATAGGGGCAAACCCCTTGTTCTGCCTCGGTTAGAAATGCTTCGGCAACGGTGGCTGAGCAAATGGCCATCGCTATAGCAATGAAGGACCCATCGCGTCCAAATATATTCACAGACTCGCAGTCCGCAGCTAGGGCTTTCGCCTCTTGCTCGATCTCGCGGGAGCCAGCGGTCATCCTAGGCAGCGAGGGGGCTCCCGGGTTTCACACCATAAAATGGTTCCCGGCCCACATGGAGGCCAACGTACATCCCGATGTTCCCAACTCCAATGAGCTTGCCCATGACCGTGCGCGAGGTTTCGCTCACCGCGGCGTTCCCTGCGGATTCGAAGGCAGGGACGCCGGTAGCTACAGGGACTCGCTCCTCACTTTCCACGAGATCTTGACTCAATATAATCTCTCTCGGAGGGCTTTTCCACTTCCTCACCCTAAACTCACTCGACCGCAATCGTCGGCATTCAGGATGCTCCAAACAGGGTCTTTCCCTTCGAGGGGCAGGTTGAGTCACTTCTCGCCCAACATCGAAACGCAATGTCCAGACTGCGGAAAGGCGTATTGCTCATTAGCTCATATGCTCTGGCAATGTCTTGCGTTACGCGACACAGAGTTCAACAACGAAGAGAACTGGGAGGAAGCCCTTAAAAGCGGCGACCTCTTGGTTCAACTTCGGGCTTTCGAGAGGGCCTACGGGAGGGCGGAGGGCCACGCTCTTCCGGTCCCTGCGTGGGAGCGGCCCGCGAATGCTACGGACTCCCCCTGAGACGCACGCAGTCCCAACGCAGTTCCTCAGGACATGACTAAAGGTTCTTTGTCTGTCTGTCTGTTACTCCGTATTACCGCTCTACTAATTTGCTATCGCAATTGATGCTTCGCCTTTCGGGCGATACTGCGACATTTTTTTATATATAGATACGCATTTGGTGCCGCAGCTAAACGTCGCCTCCCCTCCCTCCCTCCCGTACCCCCATGGCCTTTCGCGTGACGTAAGTCGCGTTTGCTCTCCGCCGTGCGTTCGCTCCCCGTGAAAGCGCGCGTCCCTCGTGCGCTTTCACTCGCACGTACAGCATACGGCGCGCGGCGACAATTTCGTCGCCGTTGGACTCTATACGGAACCTCAAGGCGACGCCGACGGCAGAAATCCGCTTGGAGTGTCCATATAATTGCTATCGCAATAAAAGTATAGAATTCTGCATTTCCCTTGTGGTCGCTTCTAACTAGACCACGAGGCTGCGGCGTCGCATGCCAGCTAATGCACAGTGGCGCTCCAGTTGACAAAGCCATAATTGAACTGCCAGTGGAATCCGTTGTACTTAAAGGAATTCGTTAAGTCGGAATACTGCCGCGGAGACTGGGAAGCGATAATCAGCCACCTCGTGTTCTGACGCATAACGACAATGCCTTGAACCACCGAGGGAGGTAAGTGCAGCTTTTCCAAAAAGTTCCCAAGCATGGAGGAAGGAAAAACTGAAGAGGGAGCATCGCGCAATGCGCCTGAAGCCAAGTGTGTCGGCCCAACACGTGATAGTCACGTCTAACCGCGGGAATTGGGGCTCCCGCTCTGCAAGCAGCGCTGCGGCAGACCCCCGATCCCCAACTGCGCATTGATTAAAAAAAACCACAGGGCACCAAACGTCTCGGCAAATCGCGATTCTTGCTCCGTGATCTCGACCCAGGAGGTCATGGGTTGGACCGACACTGTACAAAGGCCTGGCTTCACGGAATGTTCGCTTGCCAAGGCTGGCTGCGTGACCTAATGCTCTCTTCTAACTTTTTCCTTCCTCCATGTTCACAAGCCACTCTGCGAGTGCCAAATCTGTCGCCTGTACCCGTTAGGGGCTCCTACGCTCATCTTTCACTCTGGAAATGATGATAAAGAGTTATAGATGATTCTACACGACACAATAGTCCTGTTTCGGCACCGAGATAGGACAACTAGGGAAGTTGTAGAAGCTTTCTACATTAACGCCGGTTTCACGTCTGTCACGTAAACGGTTTCACGTCTGTCAGCCAGCCCTCGATTAACATTCACACAAGTGAAATGTCATATCTCAACAAAGCGTTTTTCGCTGCAAATCCAACACTTTCAGCGCCCACATGATAAGTGCCTGATTCAGAGCTTGCTTCTATGTCTTACGCTTGCGGAGCTTAGCGTTTTTCTTTTTTTTTTTATGCGTGTAGCCGTGTCACGATTGAATTTTACAACTATCTTAAACTTTTTTTTTTGTTTGGGGGGGGGGGGGGGGGGGGGGAGCGCGCTTACGCAATGACGCATTTTGTTTCTGACAAGTGTCCACTAATAAATAGGCGTGGTTTTCTGAGAATAAAGCTATCGTTTGGTTAGTGCTCGCCCTGTCTGGTTTTCCTTTCTTGTGTCCTCGTTTTTTGTTTTTTTGTTTTTTGTTTTTTTTGCTTCTTTTGCGTTTCAAGTGAAATGAATTCTCACAAACTCGCCCAAATTTCAGCTCGTATAAAGAGTGAGATGAGGAGAGAGAGGGGGGGGGGGGGCAAGGTCACTGCCAGGCATGACCTGTGGAGCTTTGTTAGACTACAGAAAGTTTCACCGCGGCAGTAGGTACTTAACTTTTGACAAGTGTATGCCAGTGCTATCAGACGCATAGCCTGCGCCCATTCCCCTCTGAGCAAATTCTGCTGCTGGAAAGGAAAGGCGGGCACCCGTTCTTCTTTCGCGTTCCTCCTCTCTTCTTTCCTACTCTCTGCTCCCGTTGCTTTCACACTCTCCAGCCGCTGAGGCAACAAAGCGGCCAGGGCATGCGGCGGCAGAAGTTCGGTGGCCTTGACTCCCAATCGCACGAAAGTTGTCGCAAGGGGCGTGTAAGAAAGCGGCGACTCGAGCAGCCGTCAGGAGTGTAGATAGACACCGTGCGCTCCACCTCGAGTGCCTTGCAGCCGTAACGTTCCTGGCTCCGCTAACGTGCAAGAAGCGCCAGCCGACAAAGCCCGGGCGACTGTACTCAAACCGAGCTGCTTGCTTGCTTCCGTACAAGGTTTGTTGCTTGTTACATTTATCATACTTGGTATATATCACACGGCGTCGAAAGTTTACTAGGCACGCTTCAAAAAAAAAAAAAAGCACGTGTTCCCCGCTCAGTGTTTCGCCTGCAGCCCGGTAAAGTATGCAACACAGCATTGTGTTGGTCTCGTATGCTAGTTCAGGCTACGGATATATTCAGATACTTCCGAGATCTCGCACCCCGTAAACTTTTGACGCCGACTGTACGCTCGGAAAAATGGGAGACACCACCAGAGTCGAGTCTCCGCGCAACTGCTGATTCCCAGTTACAAAGAACAAGCAGTAACCTCGACCGTCGCTCCTCCGTCCGCCTGTTTAGATGCACCTTATATGAGGAAGCTTTTGCTCGGATCCAACTCGGACTCCATCTATTCAAATACATGTAAAACGCAGAATTACCTTTCTGATATAACCCCTGGACCGATTTTAATGAAATTTGTTGCATTTTAGAAAGTTGCATTCTAGTGACTCTTGGCAGCGGCATTTTGACTTAGTTCTGGAATTCGTTTTACAGAAATTGCTGAAAATTGACAAATTTAAAAGAAATAGAAACACGAAGTTTACAATTATGTAACTCTGCGTCAAGGACAGATATCACAGTTCTCTAA
Source organism: Dermacentor silvarum (assembly GCF_013339745.2). NCBI lineage: Eukaryota > Metazoa > Arthropoda > Arachnida > Ixodida > Ixodidae > Dermacentor > Dermacentor silvarum. Next base: position 135,266,888 of record NC_051155.1, read on the forward strand.
ATGTTTCATTCGTTTTTCATCTGTAAGTTTCATCAAAGTGGACAAATTTGACATATATATTTTTTTTTTATTTCACGTGAACTTGTTACAACGTTTATGAGGGTGCTGAAAAAGTCCTACTTGCATATTAGTGGTGTACTTGAGAGCCATGTTTGGGTACTTGAGAGCCATGTTTAGAGTCACGCGAAGCCCGAGCTGCGGCACGACGGAGGCACGTGTTCCCTTCAACTAGTTAGGTATTCATAACTTAAGGTTTCTTTAGCGCTGATGAAATATTTGGGTCGGTCCGCGTTTCATGCTTGTACAATTCGCGCTGAGAAATTTAGTGAAAGCAGATAAACGAGGATGCGTCTGGCGTATCATCTACCGTTGCGGATACATTGCGCGGATTACCAACTAAGCTGTTCAGCCACCTCAAACGTGTACAGCGCAAGAGTCAACATGGGTCCCGTGTCGTTTTCGTCCCCGTGTTACATTTGCGCGGTTCACGTTTGGCGTGGCGTCAGGTTCTGAGACAGAATGCCGCAGACGCGACGCCATGAAACCATGACGACCTCGAGGTATCGAGCATGGCCTTAGCGTGCAGGAAGAACCTCGTGACACGTGGAGCAGAACTGCTGCGGGAAACGCCTTCCAGGAAGGCCGCCGCCAGTTATGCACTCGCCGCGTACTCGAGGCAAAATGATGTCGCCGGCACGAGAAATCACTGTGCAGTTTGGAGGAGGGAAAGATTGCCTCCAAATTGGTGTTGGCACGCCACGAAACCGGTTTGATGCGCTCCGACTGAATAGATCCTTACGATATAAATATGTGTATGTATACATGCACAATTCGGGCCCCCTCGGTTTTCTTTCTTCGCGTTCGCATATATATAGGGAGTGACAGAGAGGGAGAGAGACGAGCGATAATCACCCAGCACAGCATGACAGACTACGAGGGCCCATTTATAGAGCGAGAACGTATTTGTTTACTGTTGTTAAAATGATATGAAAAGCAAAGAATACACTTGACAGTGATAGAAACGTCGGCCTTAGCCGCCGTGCTTTTCCAGTTTGCTTGACTGAGCTGAAGCAAGGAATAAAGGTTTTGGCAGAACCAGCGAATTTCGATGGGGTATCGATAATGCTGATATTGCGCAGCGCTTCGAACACTGGCTCTGGCGTGTATTTCATTAATAAGCAATTAATCAATAAATTGCCCGTGCACTCTACTCGTTCCATCGACATGTGGTTCTTTTTGTGTGTGTGAGCCGTTGTTACAGCTCCGGCCATTAACCCATTCCTTACCGAGGACGAGCCAGGCCAAGGTTGAAATTTGTACCGCTCTTACTGAGGACAAGCTGGGCTCGGCCATACTAAAACGTGCAAACAAAAGTACGGCTTCATGGCGCATAAGATAGGTTGTCTTAACTCCACACCTTATTTTTTTTTCTCGATGTTGTGCGACAGGTGACGCGGCAAAAGTTATATATCGACGAATACACCTAATTCTGAGAGCAGCATCTTATTATTGTACTCGAAACCAGCTTTCCAAAATGACGTCGTCGTTTGGCAGTTATTTCTGGCTGCGAAAGAATTCAGAAACGGAATTTTCTTCAAAGCTATGGTAGAATTCAGAACAAGAAGTGAACTTGACTGTGGGAAAGGCAGCAAGCTCACCGATCTGTCTGCCTGTGTTCAGACGCTTCGGATTCAGAAGGTGACAGTGGCACAGCGTGACGGCAATGGGCGAGTATCAAGTTGGCGAACACACCCCTATAGCGCGTGCATGATTTCCATTCACGACAGTGGCAGGCCTCAACATCTATGACACAGGTGATTGCGCGATAGTTGGATCTGTTTTTGACGCCGGAAATTTGTGGTATGGTTCTTCGAGAGACAAATCATTACGCAGCACAGTATTGCTGGTACACAAATTAGAACCTTGTCACGCGTGGAACGAGCTGGATGTGGAAGAGCTTCGCCTATTTCTTGCATTAATTATTTGGCACGGAATTCTGCAGAAGCCCGAAATTTCCGTGTACTGGTCCAGGCGCGCTGTCCTCGAGACCCCAATTTCCGGAAATATCATCAACAGGAACCGTTCAAATATTTTCCTCCGTTTTGTTGACACTGAAGCTGACATCGACCTAGCTGATCATCACCCGCCGCGGTGACTTAGCGGCTATTGTACCCGCCGGTGTGGTTCAGTCAGCTAAGGCGTTGCGCTGCTGAGCACGAGATCGCAGTATCGAATCCCGGTCGCGGCGGCCGCATTTCGATGGAGGCGAGATGCAAAAACGCCCGTGTACTTCCGTTGTAGTGTACGTTAAAGAACCCCAGGTGGTCAAAATTAATCCGGAGCCCTCCACTACGGCGTGCCTCATAATAAAATCGGGATTTTGGCACATAAAACCCCAGAATCCACCCATCCATGCATGCCTCCTAGCTGATCCTCAACCTAGGCTGTGGAAAGTCTGGCATGTGACCAAAGAGACGAAAGAGCATTTATTTCTGTGTGCAACCCCTTAAGTGATTTAAGCGTGAATGAAAGCCTGCTCTTGTACAAGGGACGGCTAAGCTCGAAGGAGCTAACCCTATCAGGAGAGCGTGGTTTGACGTAGACTTCTTTTTGCTTTGTGAGCCCGAACGCGGCTATGTTTCAAACATTGTTATTTACACTGAATATTTACGCTGGTTCTTGCAGTGTGTGCACGGTAGTGAAAGAGTTACCCGAGGCCTGAACGCTGCTGCTGTGACGATGTACCCCGCTATTATAGACGTTGTCAAATATATTTGACTAATGCAACACCGCAATCGCATTGAATCGCACAAAAGCAGCCGCCACAGCGCCCATCATAATATTCATCTCGTTTAACTAAAGTGAACGTGTACACTTATTTGCGCTCCTCTGTTTCCATATTACGGCGCAAAACTGTGTGAGCTAAAGCCTACATGCATACGAAACAACTGCTTCACTTCACGCTGTTCCAGTTTAGCGCAATCCATGCAGTAGCTAACGACGATAACAATGCTGTCTCCATCCGGGTCTTCCGAATGTGCGCGTGCCTTGTGAGAGATAATTAGTCGGGTTACGCAACCGGCCTTCTTTGGCTGCTGTTGCCTGGCAGCAGCCTTCTTTGGCTGCAATGTTGCCAGGCTTTTTAGGGGGGTGACATGTCAAAAATTGAGCGGCAGGGCCAAAAAAGGTAAACAAAAGCGCCATTGTCTATGAACTGTAGTTGCGACAAACACGTTGTCAACGTTTGCAAGACACGTGATGACTCCAGGACGCACGTAGCGCACAGATGCGCCGACACGCATGACTGCGCAACGGAAAGCACTCAAGGTTACGTGCGGATGGATTCTCGTAAGGTGATCTAATGGAGTACTTATATGTACACATGATTGCATTGCGCTTAGTATTACACTTAGGGAAGAACAAAAAAAAACGCCCATAAAGAAACAAAAACGGGACCTACGCGTGCGAAGTGCGTCCACTTTTTGTCACGTACGTTCGCTTTTTGTTCCTTTATGTTCGTTCTTTTGTTCTTCCGTCAGTGTAATACTAAGCGTAATACAATCATGAACGTCAACCAACTAGCCCCGTAAATTGCTTAATATGTATACCTCGAAACCATTATTTCTAAGTGCGAACCGCCTTCGGAAGCGCATGTCTTTTACGCCTATATATAACTTTTGCATACAAACATCATTGGGGCACTAGTGACGTAGAATGCGCACTAACATCTCCGCTTTTAAAAAAATCTCCCGAGCGACATAAAAGCCTCGCCTGCTGTAACCGCCAGCTAAAGTCCGGGGCCGAAAACGGAGCTGCAGTCCGAAATGGCCCCTCCGAACGGGACTCGTCTTCCGCTGCAATTTCTCATTATCGTTTTTCCAGTGAAATGCACGAGAATTGCACGCCAAATATGCTGCCATAAGAGATGTTTATTGCCAAAATGAACAGCAGTTTCTCATGATCATTTTCCCAGTGAAGTGCATGAAAATCGCAAGCAGAATACGCATTCATAACATTTTTAGTACCACAGTCAACAGCAGTTTGTCATAATAATTTTTGCAGTTAAATGCGCAAGAATGGCACGTCGAATGAGCTGCCATATCACATCATATCAATTTATTTCCTTAAAGACCCCTCTAGGGGGTATTACACAAGGGGTGGCTTTACAATATAGCCACATGACGTCACTTACAAATAAAATCGGTTATATCATTAAAAAAAGTTGATGGACAAGCGATTGCTGCTATTTGGTGGGAAAGGCCAATTCTGATGCTGCGCGCGGGAAAAATGAAGATCAAAATGCAACGGTGCGGGCACGTGGGTGTGACACTTAATTGAAGTTCATGGCCGACGCGAAGAGATACGCGGGCACCGGGTGCGATGTAATGTGGATGGCCTGGAGAACTGTAAAAGAGTTTTGGAACAAAGACAGCTTGGCAATGCGACGGCGAAGATAGAGGTTTGATAAGCCGGATTCTGCTTTTAAAGATGATACACTAACGTGGTATTGATAAGCGGAGTGGATGAATCTAGCAGCGCGGTTTTGAACTGCTTCCAGAGCAGTGTCGAGGTAAGACTGGTGCGGGCTCCAAATGGCGGATGCGTATTCGAGCTTAGGTCTGACGAGCGTTTTATAAGCTAGAAGTTTTACATGTATGGGGGCATGTCGGAGGTTGCGTTTTAAGAATCCAAGTGTTTTGTTGGCAGATGATATGATGTTAGTAATACGTTAGTAACATAAGACATGTTTAGGGCCTGTCTAGCAGTTTCTTATAGTTTTTTCTGTGAAATACACGATAATGAAACACCGTATATGCTGCCATAAAACATGTTTCTTTTGTGAGAAGAGTGGAATTATATATCCGTTTCTCATTCAGCACCACGCCGGGCACTTTTTTTTTTTTTTCAAGTTACACTGAATCCTGCTTCACCACATTGAATACTGATATAACGCGGATCACTAAAGGATATACAGATCACAGTAACCCGACTTTTTCGATAGTGCTCAGAGTTTTCTCAGTTTGCACGACCTAAGAAATATTGTGATCGCCATTTTCATTGACCCCAAAGTTTTCCTTGTACTGGCATCCCTGGACACATTTTACGGCGCGTGACAGCAGTTAAAAAGCTCGCGACTGCGCCCTTTCCATTACGTCGTCGTCGTCATGTCACCTCCACAACCTCAACTTGATCTTCGTGATGGGGCAAATAAAAACAAAACTTTGTCTACCCCTGCTACCAGAGACTTTACTCATACCTCTGTATGGGAATGTGCAGTTGGGAATCCGGCTTGATATATCGTGCATCATTCGCGCTTGCCAATTAGTTCAGGTTCTTTATATAAATGCGTAGGATGGATAACCGGTGGACGATTAGAGTTAGAGTGGCTCCCAAGAGAAGGGAAGCGCAGTCGAGGACGGCAGAAAAATGTGGGGTGATGCAAGCTGGGAGAGAGAGAGAGAAACGAGAAGGGAAAGGTAGGGAGGTTAACCAAGGACGTGCCCGGTTGGCTACCCTACGCTTGGGGAGAGGGAAAGGGGAAGAATAGATAAGAAGCGAGAATACGAAAAAAAAAACACATAAAGAGTCAGTTATTCACACAGTCAGTCGCAGAGGAAGGTCCACTGTCACAAGCGCTCGTATAGTCCAGTCTCCTTCAAGAACTGAAGAAGAGCTTTTGTGGCCTTTCGCATGCAGGAATGCGTAAGCCATGGTCCCAGAATCTTTTCCTCTGACAGCACTTTGCTATCTAACATGCTGAGTTGAGTTTGAAGAATCCGTCGTTGAGCGTCAAAAGCTGGGCAATGACACAGAAGGTGCTCTAGCGTCTCATCGCAGCCGCACAAATTGCATGCCGCACTGTTAGTCATTCCTATTAGGAATGAATAGGAATTTGTAAATGCGACGCCCAACCACACGCGACACAGTAAAGTTGTTTCACCACGGGAGAGTCCAGGTGGCAGGCGAAGTCGCAATTTAGGGTCGAGAGAATGCAAGCGTGAGTTGCTGAAACCTGGTGAATTCCTGGTGATGCAAGCTGGAATCAGCTAGCACAAAACAGGGCTAATTGGAGATCGCAGGGAGAGGCCTTCGTCCGGCAGTGGGCATAAATATAGGCTAATTATGGTGATGATGATGATGATATAAAAGCGAAAAATGCGTTTTTTCGATAACTCGCCAGACACGTGCCTATATGTAAGACGCTCGTGTACCTCGTCATGGTACCGAGTATATGTATAATGTACGTATACAGGGCACGTCCGGCATATGGACATGCGAATGCCGTAATACTATTCGTTTGCAATACGCTGAAGACAACGCATGTCGGGCATCTGTATGAACTGTCGGCGGTGTGCATAATACCCTTCACTTAACTGATCACTGACATTCACCGTGGTATTACATCACCACCTTATTAAATTTCCACCCTTCCTTCCCTCTCTCTCTCTAACCCTTTACCTCAGTTGAGGGATAGCAGGTCAAAGACACGCTTCTCCGGCCGACCTCCGCATATTTCTTGTCATTAAACTTCTATCTCCCATTCCCTCCTCTTCTGCCCTGTCATGCAGACTCGGAGAGTGGTGCAATGTGCGCATGCATTTCGGAGGCCACAGCTGGCAATAGCGGAGCAGACGACGACGATATGCACTCAAAGTAACTTCTTTGAACCTCAATAACAGCAACAACAAATTGAACAAGTTTAGTAATACTTGAAACCACTGTAGCGCAAATAAAACTGAGAACATAAAGAATAGAAGGCCTGACAACAACGGTGTATAGGGCCTCTGCAAGGTCGGTTATTCGTGTTTGTTTTCTTTGTAACACAGTGGCGTCAAGACGTGCACGTCACAAAGAAATTCTTGGGAAGATGGCAGAGAGAGAGAGAAGCTTAATGATGCGGAGAGGTCGGCCTGAGGTAAATTCCTCTAGCCAGCTACTCGGCGTTGGGGGAGAAGGGGAAGAGGGAAATAAAGAGGGAAGAAAGAGGCGCATGATGGGTGACGATGACGAGAGAAGGAGGATGTAAGAATGAGTGAGTGAGTGACATAACTTTATTTTAAATCCGGCGATTGGGAGGCCCGGGCCTGGGGCCGCTTAGATGGCCACTGGGAGCTGTTGCTCCCGCACGGCATCCGTATGTAAAACATACGGCAAGGAATTTGGCATGCTCAAAGCCTACAGTCCAGGCCGTATCCGGCTGTGAAAGCCCGCTGTCGTCACAATAAACAAGTTCAGAGCCGGATGAATTGCATTTTGCTGGGATTCTGAGCATTTTTGTGGGGGCGGCAGTGTTTCTCTCGCATTACCCTGTTTTTCAGACCATGACATCCACAATCTCTTCCTCTCGGTGCTCGATGCAGGTATACGTGACGCAAGTGAAATCAACCTGCCATGCCGTCATCGTGGAACCCGGTAGAAGAGGAAACCGGCAAAAAAGCCCTCGAAGAGGTTCGTTCCACAACTTATGTGTCTCACAGACCAAAGTTCAAAGGCGGCACAATCCACCTAAGCAGGCGCGCCCTCTGATGTAAACACCGTTATGCACAATTTCTTATGCACGATTTGTGAGGTACATTCGGCGAGTGCTTCCGAGAATGTCGCACAATAGTCTCTTATAGGATACGATATTGAAGCATGCGTTATAATTATATTGCTTTGAACAAGGCACGTCTGTGACAATTATCTGTTCGCGCACGAGATCAAGCACTTCTCCGTTTTTCTGGCTGCTTTATCTCAACGCTAGTGCAGAAAAATGCCCAAACCAAACGGGAAGAATGACGAGAGACGAACGTGAAATGAAAACAGGATTAGAGAGTATTATGCGCGAGTATATTGTTACGAACGGGACGGGCCTTAGTAAACGACGACGGAAGACATGCTGTTATTCGCAAATCCCGCGATTAACATGAATACTTGATTTGGTTTCCGTCTAGTTTAAAAGTCTCTGCAACCTCTAATTTCGTTCTGCTAATAAATAAGCGCGACAAAATCACGCAATCTAAATGACGTAAAACAGAAGTTGCTATCCTGCGGTAAGATAGCAGCTGTCTTGTCTGAGTTGTTCCTTCGGGACCTTATTGAACCAGTTGTGGAAGCGCTACTGATCTGCCACTTGGATATACGACACATTAGCATTATATTCTTGTTCGATGAACATCATTTCGTTGTGGATATGCAAAAGGCAGTCGCTGTCAATTATTCCAATTTTGCCTGATAATCTGCGTGTAGCGGTGTTTCAATGTCAAAAATCCCCATTGAATCTCTTATTTACCTTATTCGTTTGCCCAAAACAGCAATCTTTGGTTACGTTTCCGAACGTGGCTCCTCCGGGACAGTATAATACAAGGCGATCGAAACAGAGTTATGTTAGTATAACTGGACGAAGTGCCAGAAGCAGTAAGGTAGCTAGCCTCCTCAGAACCAAAAACATCCTAGCGTAACACCTTCTAAAGTCAGTTATTATTGTAAACCTGTTGCTTATGGTTCTGAAAAAGTTCTTGATCATATTGCTTGGGCACATGCTTGTATCAGGATCTCATGCATACGTTGGGATAGAGAGTGCATTTCTCCAATTTGTACACATAAGATCGTCTTTTGTTTTCCTAAACACAAAGATACAGGTTGAACATCACGTACACGGCCGTTCGTCGTTTTACCTTTTCATCCTGCATTGTGCGTCTTCTGGTGGCATTTTAAACGGACAACACATTTATTTTTCGTCATCGGTGACAATGCAGCAGTACGTCTCGCACAAAGTATCGACTTTCAGAAAAGACTGACAACAAAATTATTAGAGGATTGCCATATGGTACCCCCTGCATCTATAGCTTAAAGTTACAACAAAATATTTTACCTTATCATTCCTGGTTTAACTTTGAAAACGATGAAAGCTGCTCGCCACGGGGGTGAACACAGGATATGAAGAGGCTGTGACTGGTACAGTGGGGTTTTCAATTTGCAATATAACGAATAGCACCGGTGTGTGTCTGTACACCATTGACATCGCTAAGGACGCATGCTAATTTTTTAACACTTCCAGCTGGTTCTGGTCTGACACGTATGCAGAGGCAAAGTTCAATTATTAGCGCATTTCAGGCGATGCTTTATTTACTTCATGTACATTCTTGAAGCTCCCAATACTTGTAATCACATATTCTATAGCACTTTCTTACGTTATGCGTTCAATTGCTTGCGCTGCAGGCGTGCAAGCCTGGACCTTCACACAAGAACGCCTACAGAGATTTCGAAGGTCTGTACCTCAGCAAAACTTTCACGGATCGAAATATGCGCACTGCGCTGTCCTACAAACCGCTTGATGGGGACGTCTTTGTCGTGAGCTACCCGAAATGTGGCACCACATGGATGCAACACATTGTGTACTGCATATTCCGCGATGGCGTGCCCCCTAAGAACCTCATGGAGTTCATGAACATGGCTCCGTTCTTGGAGCTTCTAGGAGGCGAGGGCGCGCAGGCTATGCCACGACCAAATGGCATCAAGACTCACCTGCCGTTCAACAAGCAGCCTTACTCGGCCAAGGCCAAGTACATCTATATCACCCGCAACCCATATGACTGCTGCGTGTCCTTCTACTACCACACGAGGAACATGCCGATGTACCTGTTCGAGGACGGCACGTTCGACCAGTTCTTCGACATGTTCATCGAAGGAAAAGTGGACTTCGGTGACTACTTCGACCACCTCTTGTCCTGGTACGAACATCGCAGGGACAGCAACGTCCTCTTCGTCACTTACGAAGACCTTAAGAAGGACACTCGTGGCTGGGTGCTCAAAGTCGCGGACTTCCTGGGTAAGGAGTACGGAGACAAATTGAGACAGAGCCCGGATATCTTCGAGAAGATTATGACTGCGATTAGCGTCGACTCCATGAAGAAGATTAACGCCGAGATGAACAACTGGGGCAAGGATTTGACCAGTGTTCCCCTGGAGACGCTGCCTGAAGGGATGAAGTCTTTGGTGGAAGCCATGGGGTCTCTGCTAGACAAGCCAATCAAGGGAGACTTCGTGAGGAAAGGCATTGTGGGGGACTGGAAGAACCACTTTTCGCCGGAGCAGGTCGCCAGGATGAAAGAGCGAATCGCACTCAAGACAGCCGGCAGTGATGTCATGGACCTGTGGAAAGACGCGGGCTTGCCCTAAATATGATTTGCAAGCTGGCGATATTGCGTTCTGGCTGACGAAGCCTCTGCAGCACGAGGAGACTGTTCATCTATGCTTTCTTTCTTCAATAAGCCCTATCTAGCAAATAAAGAAACGTAAGCTTGCGCACTCGCACGATATATATATATATATATATATATATATATATATATATATATATATATATATATATATATATATCATAAGAAGCCAACAAACATTGACACCAAGGACAACATAGGGGAAATTACTTGTACTTACTAACTGAATTAAAGAAATGATAATTTAATGGAAATGAAAATGGATGAAAAGACAACTGTCCGCAGGTGTAGAACGAACCCACGTCTCCGCATTACGCGTGCTATGCTCTCACCATTTAGCTACCGCGGAGCCATTTTCCCATCCGCTTCCTGGGGTATATATGTTTTACAACTAGAACTAACACTGGTAGTGTTAGCCAGCGCCACCACTCACAAACCTTGGGGCGGATGTGGAACATCCTTTCTGCCGCAGGCGTCACGAGCACGTGATATTTTTTGGGTGATGGCAACTGGTCAATAAACCCACACATATGCTACCTGAAGGCATCAATGTTGCCGGATTCGAGCCCTCGTTATGTAATGAACGAGAAGAAAGGGAACCGAGGGGCCCGATTTTTATTAATCATATCATAAGAAGCAAACAAACATTGACACCAAGGACAACATAGGGGAAATTACTTGTGCTTACTGATTGAATACAGAAATGATAAATTAATGGAAATGAAAACGGATGAAAAAACAACTGTCCGCAGGCGGGGAATGAACCCACGTCTTCGCATTACACGTGCGATGCTCTCACCATAGAGCTACCGCGGAGCCGTTTTCCCATCCGCTTTCTTGGGTGTTTATGTTATGTTATGCGGCAGAAAGAATGTTCCACATCCGCCCCAAGGTTTGTGAGTGGTGGCGCTGGTTAACACTCCCAGTGTTAGTTCTAGTTGTAAAATTAACATAAATATATATATATATATATATATATATATATATATATATATATATATATTATGAGTGAGGAGCTGAGAGGTCCGCCTGAATCAATGTTCTGAACTGCAACTCGGCGTTGGGAGAAGGGGAATGGATGTCGAAAGAAATAAGAGAAGACGTTGATGATGAGATATTTTAATGTAAGCTAAGGCTACTCGTGCAACGCATAGCAGTGGCTTTGTGCCCGCATCCCACGTAATATATCACGATTGCTTATACGGCGTGGTATATGGCAATCTAAAGAAAAAAAAATATTTTTGACGTCACGCGCATGGTAGCATTTGTGAACTCAGTGAAGTACAGTCAGCTTGACTGTGGCTTCACCAGATTGTGAAACTGACATCTTTGCGGTAACCAAGTTCGGAACAACGGCCAACTGAAATTTGTGCTGTTCAGCACGTCTTACAGTAATTATTTTTACGCATACGCAAAGTTCGTCGCCGCGGGGGAGCATAGTCATTTAGCGTCATTGAAAAAATAAAGCTATTCGCTTAATTTTCCAAAATTTGTTAGAAAAAGTAATTCTTGGCAAATAGCGCTACAAGATTTATCTATGCTTATTGTCGCTCGCGGCGTTCTGATTCGACCCCCCCTCCCGCGCGGCTGTATCTTGACAGTAGAGCTCCAAGTCGGGCTAGTTGGTTGACATGCGCACGTCTTGTCTGCCTCGTCCTTGTCAGTGTGTGTTAGCGCAGTTAAAAAAATATGCCATGTATCTTGACAACCATATGCGGCGGGGGCAGACTCCGCTCTCCCTGTGTTTTCGCGGCTAAGATCGCGTTTCTGCGAGCGCCGGCACGAAGCTCAATTCGGTCGCTGCTGCTGCTTCGCTGACTCACTCCTGCGTTTTAACAGGGAGTTTCCGCGCTCATCTAGTGAGCTGCGTTCATGTTTGCTTGTGCGCGCGTGACACCATGCTTGTCAATTTAGTTGTATGCCTATGTTTACAAGCTTATACAGCCGATGAAACTACTATGCTTACTTTGTATAGCTGTCCACAAATTTGCTATCGCAATTGATGCCTCGCCTTTCGGGTGAAATTGCGACTTCTTTATTCGATTAGCGAATAATAATAATACTTTTATTGTCATTAATAAAATCAGTACATTTATACAGGCCTACCAAAGCCATTGAAGGCTTGAGCGGCAGAGCCTGGCAGGCAGCAAAACCATACACGGTACATTATTAGAATAATATTAAACAGCGAACTCGAGTATAGCAAATCAGAAAAAAAATTATGAATATTTATACAGTGCCTATGAAAAGAATTTTCATTGAGCATAATGAAACACAGAAACACAGCAATGCGTGTGAACAAAATGACCATACGATAATAGATAACCATACACCAATCAGGCCGTCATGGTGCAAAGGAATACAAATACAAGCAATAACGGTAAACAAAGGAACAAATACGCCTTTACAAACACATACGCCTTAGCAGTCTCTTTAACTTGTATTTTGTTTTGTACAGAAGGTGCTGGAGGGCGAGCGTAATTTATTCAAGTAGGTTGGAACATAATGAGCGCGAGCTCTAGTGCAGTACCTTGTGGAACAACGTGACCTCCAAAAGGGGTCCCTGGGCCTTAAGCAACGCGAAGAAGTGTACGGAACTATAGGAATTCGCAGGACCAGAAGTGTTTTAAAACAACCGTTTGCATCAAAAGATCATTGAAATTCGGCATCGACAGTACTTTGAAACGGTCTGCGTCAGCATTCAGGCTGAGATCATAAGTGTTCTTTTTTTTTTTTTTTTTTTTTTTTTTTTTTTTAAAGAGGGAGTGCAGTAGGGCATTTATTCTGTTGTGCCAGCGAACAGCACAGTGCGCGTAAGTTGTTATTCCACACCACAGCAGACTGTAGCCTAAAGATTATGTTGTTGTTTTTGTTACCGATAAGGGCATGCCGTGTCTTATATTGTACAGTAGACATGATACGGCACGAAGTTTTTCGCAAACGTAAGCAAGAACGCTGTTCCAAGAAAGGTCACTGTCAAGATATAAACCAAGAAGCTTTGCAACAGATTAATACTGTAACTGTCTAACAGAACACGATGAACAATCTGAACAATGCAAGGCAAGAGGATAGTCAAGGGCTACCTTCCTCAAAGTATTGTGGAAGCAGATTAATTGTACCTTAGATACCTTTACATTATTTAGGTAATTTCGAAACCAGTCCATAGCTTTTGCGGCAGCAGACTGTAAAGAAGTAATCGCATCGTAGTGGCTGTTGGCAGAAGTTACGATCCCCGTGTCATCGGCGTATTGATAAAGAGAAACGGGTACCATGCTATAGAGGTCAATTACAAAAATATTAAATAATAACGGGCTGAGTATAGATCCCTGTGGAACTTCGGCATTAATAATGGAGAATGCGCTATGCACTTGCCCAGTTGAGAAGAGCTGACGCCTATCCCGAAGGGAATTTGCTAACAATGACCAGAAAGCACCTCGAAATCCTAGCAAGAAAAGCTTATTTAACAACAGACCGCGATGAACACTGTCGAAAGTCTTGCTCTACCTCATTCATCATTTTAGCTTTTAATCGATTAATCGCTTTCGATGGAAGGTTTTTCTTGGACTGATGATGATGATGATGAAATAAACTTTAATTTTCGAGACGGTGTTCCCGAGCGTTTGAGCTGTGGATCACTCTAGGTGGGAGGGTCCCTCATTCCAGGAATCCTCTGGCCGCGATAGCATCCCGGGCTCTGGCGACAAGACGTCGTTGTTCGTCCAGGGCCGGGGTGGAGATCTTGGCCTCCCACGTCTCCGCGAGGAGGTTCACGTCTTCGGACGTTGTATGTTTGGTAACGGCATCTTCGGGGCGCCACGGGCACTCGAGTAGCAAATGAGCCAGAGTGTCTGGCACGGCGCAGATCGGGCAGTTGTAGGTGTGTAGTGTCGGGTGGATGCGATGCATGAGGATCCCATGCATGGGTGTGATGAATTGAAATTTTTGCCGGGCACTTTAAAAAGGTTGGAACACAATCAGCTACATTTGTAGGACCTTAGTTTAATGTTTCAGAGGTGGAACCAAGTTAGAAATCATCATCATCATCAGCCTATAGTTATGTCCACTGCAGGACGAAGGCCTCTCCCTGCGATCTCCAATTACCCTTTCTTGCGCTAGCTGTTTCCAACTTGCGCCTGCGAATTTCCTAACTTCATCATCCCACCTGGTTTTCTGCCGTCCTCGACTACGCTTCCCTTCTCTTGGTATCCATTCAGTAATGCTAATGGTCCACCGGTTATCCATCCTACGCATTACATTGCCTGCCCAGCTCCACTTTGCCGCTTAATGTCAACTAGAATATCGGCTATCCCCGTTTGCTCTCTGATCCATACCGTTCTCTTCCTGTCTCTTAACGTTAGGCCTAACATTTTTCGTTCCGTCGCTCTTTGTGCGATCCTTAACTTGTTTTTTTTTTTTTTTAACCTCCACGTTTCTGCCCCATATGTTAGCACCGGTAGAATGCAATGATTGTACACTTTTCTTTTCAAGGACAGTGGTAATCTCCCAGTCAGGATTTGGTAATGCCTGCCGTATGTACTCCAGCCGAATTTTATTATTCTAAAATTTCTTTTTCGTGATCAGGGTCCCCTGTGAGTAATAGACCTAGATAAACGTACTCCTTTACAGACTCTAGAGGCTGACTGGCGATCCTGAATTCTTCTTCCCTTGCCAGGCTATTGAACATTATCTTTGTATTCTGCATATTAATCTTCAACCCCACTCTTACACTTTCTCGGTTAAGGTCCTCAATCATTTGCTGTAATTCGTCAACATTGTTGCTGAATAGCACAATGTCATCTGCAAACCGAAAGTTGCTGGTATATTCGCCGTTGATTCTCACTCCTAAGCATTACCAGTCTAAGAGCTTGAATACTTCTTCTGAGCATGCAGTGAATAGCATTAGAGAGATTGTGTCTCCTTGGCTGACCCCTTTCTTGATAGGTAACTTTCTACTTTTCTTGTGGGGAACCAAGGTTGCTGTGCAATCCTTGTAGATATTTGCCAATATATTCACGTATGTATCCTGCACTCCTTGGTTGCGTAATGCCTCTATGACTGCTGGTATCTCTGCTGAAACAAATGTTTTTTTTTTCATAATCTATGAAAGCCATATAGAGAGGTTTATTGTACTCCACAGATTTCTCTATTACCTGGTTGATGACATTAATATGATCCATCGTAGAATATCCCTTCCTGAAGCCAGCCTGTTCTCTTGGTTGGCTGAAGTCAAGTGTTGCCCTGATTCTATTGGAAATTACCTTGGTGAATATTTTATGCAACACTGAAAGCAAGCTAATGTGTCGATAAGTTTTCAATTCTGTAACGTCTGCCTTCTTATGGGTGAGTATAGTGTTGGCGTTCTTCCAGCTTTCAGGTACATTTGAAGTCGTGAGGCATTGCGTATAAAGGGCCGCAAGCTTTTCAAGTATGATATCTCCGGCATCCTTGATTAAATCGACTGTTATTCCATCTTCTCCAGCAGCTTTTCCCCTGGTCATGTCTTTCAAGGCCCTTCTAACTTCATCGCTAGTTATAGAAGGGGCCTCTGGGGTGAGAGGAAGAGTAGGGCTCGGCATCGCTCGGGTCTCGGAAAAACAGTCGACAGTCGCTCTACCACAGCCGCACAGTCACTGCTCGTGCTCCGCCATTCTGGTACAATTTCCAAATGTTCGCGCAACTCCTGTCAAACTCTAGAAAACAATTAATCGAACATGTCAAATCTGTCAAATCGATTAAGTCGCTTAGATGAACCGTGGACATCGATGAACGTTAATCGTATTGCGGGATACGTTTGATTGATTAATCGTATTGATATTACCAACCCTAGCAAGTAACGCTACAAGATTAGTCTATGCATATTGTCGCAGGTGTTTCCTTTCATGAGCCGGCTGATTCAGTCTTCCGCCAACTAGTGTTGTCACTTTCTTTCTTTCCTGATTAAGGTCCCTGCCTTTTATTTCCCCCATTTATCTTTTTTTTTCCGTATTGTTACTCGTGTACAAATGAGACATAGCTACATGAGAAATATGTTGGTCCAGCATTCACGAACACTCTGTATTATAGCGTCTGTTGCTGAAGCCGTGAAAGGGGCCCTGAAACACTTCCCGAACATTGTAGGAAAACGTGGCCGATCTACAGATGAGATTCCTTTTCACATGCGAGCAAAATATTGTCACCCAGCTAGTACAGCATCACTGTACCGCACTTATTGCACTGCATGCAGCAGGGAATTCACAATCTCGTTTCAGAAACTGTCAGAAATCGCTTTCGGTCTCCTTCCCAATGTCGTCATGCGGCTATGTCGCAAGCAGCCAAGCCAACCAACAGTTATTGGCTGATTTCGTGATGGCGAGAACGTTCTCAGTAATGCCACATTTGCTAATCTTGTGTTAAATAAATGAAAAATACACGTCTGCATTCTTTAAAAGACAAAGAAAAATGTATATCACTTTTGCGCTTACGGTCTACGCACACGCCAATTGCGCGTAGCGGCGTCGACTGAGCGTGGTCTCCGAGAACTGCACCGGCGTAGGTACCGTGTAGATATCGCGGCCGCCACGGCGTGCCGCGACCGGCCCACTCGTCTGCGAGATGATCAGACAACCACGTGCGCTGATTGGTATGTAGGTGTTACGTAGCTCGCGTCGAGTGAGCGCTGCAAACGCCTCACTCGACGTTGATTTGGCGTCGAAAAAATAAACTAACGAAAATGCACAATCGTTGGCCGTAGCATTGCCCCCTGTACGTGTAGCTTCCAGCGCGCTAGTGGACGCGAAAGAAAAGCGAAAACCGTGCATCGGTGCGATAACTACCTCTGAATCGTAGTTACCTCTATGTACTTCTAACGCAACAGTTATACTGGAAGGATTGGAAAACTTCTTGCGGCAGGGGGTACGTGAGGCGACGTACTTTAATAGTGAGAACATCCTCGCGTGAGGATGTCCTCACTATTAAATAATAGTGAGGACATCCAAACGCGTGTATTGGACTCCGTCCAATTAATACACGCGTTTGGATTGAACTCCGGACTCCGTCCAATACACGCATTTGAGGGGGAGAGCGTGTGGTGCGCCAACTAATGGCGGTGGAGGGAAAAAAAGGTCAACGGAGGAGTGGGGTGTGAGAGGAGTTCGCGTTAGCGTTGGTTGTATATACGGAGCTTTGGTCACGGACTCTTGTCGGGGAACGTCACAGAAAAAAAAGCGTGAAGGACGCGCTAGGAACGCCGTCGCCCATGGACGCCGACGCGTCACATCCTCCGCAAGTAGCGCTGTTCGACCATCTTCACGGACTGAAAGGGGCGGTGATTTTTCTTGTCGATTTCCAACGGTCACGGACAATGCACCCGGTATATTCAACGGTAAGTTCAATGTGGCAGCCGAATGGTGCTGCCATGACAAATGAAAAAAAAAAAAGTCGCAGTTACGCCCGAAAGGCAAAGCATTGATAGCGATAGGTAAGTATTAAACGACTACACGAAGAGTCGTAGATTTAGCAACCACATAAATTGCAGTAAATAATTCATTACTAATTGAATTCACAGACGCGGTGTCACGCGCGCACATGCAGACACCAACAGATCTCGCCCGATGGCCGCCAACAGTACCTGTCACTATACGCTGACATAAGCGACAGCAGCAGCGGCGAGCGAACGCTTCGTGCTGCGGTTCTCTTCAACGCGTCTGCGAAACTTGACTACGCGACCTCCAACAATAGGCGCGCGAGAACACAGTGCACACGAAGTAACCAGCCATCTAGGCTCGCCTACCGTTGGCACCCGCGGCAGATTGCGCACGAGACGATAGGTCGCGCGGAGCCATGCTCAGCTGCACCTTGCGTAGCAATGTTCGGAAGAGGTGACGCGTTCTCATCTGCCGCCACAGCACCTCCTTCCACTCCTTCCTCTTGCGCGCATTACAATAGGCGAGTGGAAGGACGGCGCGCACATCAAGTCACCTATAAAGTAGCACCAAGTGCGCCCCTTCACCTCCGCCTCCTCTCAGCTGCAGCAGCGACCGAGGGCAAACGTGCGTTCTGCGTTGCATTAAGTAAACAACCCAAAATCGAATGGACATTCAAAATGGCGCTTGCTTGACCTTCTAAAAACATAGTGCGTCACGTTTGAACACCTGCGATTTCTCAGCGCCGCCGAGCTTACTCCGATGTCCATTGCAGCGAAGTGGCGCTGCCTTCAGAAGCGCCATAAAGCAATGCCTCCTTTCATAAGGCGTGTCAACGCTGAGGGCGTCTGCATGAAAACGCACTAGCTCGCGTCCGCTCGCGTGCTTGCTTGTGGGGATGATTTTTGCCACTAGAAGCGTTCTTCTGACTTAAATCTTCTATAAAGCACTTCGATGACACGGTGTACTCTTAAAATAGTTAACAAGTGGTAACCGCACCATCGGCATAAACCTGTCAGTTTAAAGCCCCTGAAAAAATGGGTTTCTTTTTCAGGGGCTTTACGTCACGCACCTAAACACACTCCGAGCACTTCGTGTATTGACTAATTGAATACCGCATATTTTCACACTTTCAGATACGACAAAAATCACGCCACTTGCTTCGACATACGTTCTATTGTCGTACTCAACGTTACCTTTTCGCATTTTTCCTTCTCTCGAACCTCTCCCACTACACCACACCGCCCTGGTGTGCCCTATCTGGATAATTGCACAAGCCGATCTTTCCGGCCAATGAACATGCTCCACGGGCTCCGCGCCTCAACTAACTTGATTTACAATCTACAAAACGCATTTGAGAGGAGGTGCCTGCACACTGACACAAATGTCGCTACTTATAGTCACCTAAGCTACCATACTTCTCGGCTCACACTTGCACGTGCGGGGTGCGATATAATCTCACGGCACTTGGACTTTATAAGGAATGTCACGGCGACCACACCGACACCGAAAATTAGGCTGAAGTGTGCCTATAATTGATATCGCAATAAACATCATTTGGTTTAAGGTTGCGTGCCCTTGGGCTGGTTCTCAACAGAAAAATGTTCCGTGATTGCATTCATGCGGAAACGAATGACCAGGTATCCCATAATTGTTAATATAACAGCGATACCTGCAGTAACAAATCACAGATTCCTTGGTCAAGGCACGTCGCCGCACTAAAGTCAAAGCTGAGGAGTTTCATTCACGTCCTTCGCGTCGTTGCAGGAACAAGATGGGGCCCCTCGAAGTCATCATTACTCCAACTGTACCAAGCACTATTCATAGGATATGCACGGTACAGCGTGCCGGCGCTCTCAAGCATAGGACTTAGCTGTGTGCGCACGTTGGATATCATTCAAGCTCAAGCATTGCGCACATGTTTGGGCCTCCCGTGATGCACGTCAACCAATGAAACAATAGCGGAAGCTCGTGCTTGTGCTTTTGCTGTATACTTACTCTGCGCGCCTCTTCGAATATACCTTCGCGTGTTGACCCGGCACAGACACCATCCTTTGTCATCGCTCCCTGCAACCCACCCCAGTTGCCGCTTTTCAAGCTCTCTATCGCGTCATCAAAATATTCTACCGTCAAGACTTTATCCCGCTTGTATTCCGAGAATACCCCCGTGGGTCCTGCCTAAAGCATTCGTTACTCTGCAAATCCCTGTAATTACTTAAAAAAAAAAGGTTACCGTTGCATCCATTGGCCTCGAGAAATGTACGCTGTTTCACACTTATGCAAAGTACGGAGATACTGTGCACGTGCAGTGGCGCACCGACGGGGGGGGGGGGGGGGGGTCGGGGGTTGTACCTCCCCCCCCCCCCCCCGAGGCCGACTTAACCCCCCCTTTTGTTTAACCCCTTTTGTTTAACCCCTTTTCTTTCCTTGCGCATTTGAGTACTGCAACTAAGATGTAAGACGCACAATCCGGCACACTCGCAAAAAGCTAATTTTTTGACAATTTCCCGCGAAGAAATTGAAATTAGTGCTGTTTAAATGGTATTGGCAAACCTGTCAACCCCCCCCCCCCCCCCCTCCTGGCAGAGATCCTGGGTGCGCTACTGTGCACGTGTATACCGATGGCTCTGTCACGCCATATGCCTCCACTGCAGCAATATTCAATGACTATTACAGAGCCTCTCGACCGTGCAAATAGAAATTGCCATAATATCACATTTCAATGGATATCTTCACACTGTGGCGTGATAGGGAATGAACAGGCAGACGCTGAAGCGAAAACTGCTTTAAATAATGCTTCTAAAGTCCGCATTGCGTTCTCACGAACAGACGCAAACGTCCTACTTCGTTGCGTAATACACAACCTTACGTTGGAGCAATGGACCCAACCTGATCGACGACACAAGCGAGTTCTTAAATGTGACCCAGACATGGAACTCCGTATGCCTCCCAAGCTCGAAAGAAGCCAAACAAGCGTGGTGCACCGGATTCGCCTTGGTGTCGCATTCACCAAGCGTTATAGACACCTGATAGGTTGCAGTGATACTAGACCACATTGTGAATACCGTCAGGTACCAGAAACACTTGATCATGCATTTTGCGTTTGTCCCGCGTACGCGCGAGAACGACAGAAACTGGTCTCTTCCATTGCGAACGTCGATAAGAGGCCGCTATCAGACGAGTTTCCTTTTAGGTCCTTGGCCTAACGCAAACAGTGGAGCCCTGAAAACAACTGCCACTATAGCCTTTCTACAAGCCACTGGGCTGGACGCATGGCATTAGAGATACCACAACGTTGTGAACTTGTATATATGCATATATGCACCTCCTCCTCATATCATCATCATCATCATTCATCAGTCCTTTTTCTCCCCGTCCCTTTTCCCCAGTGTAGAGTAGCAGGCGAGAGCAAGTTATACCTCAGGACAACCTCTCTGCCTTTCTGTAAATCTCTCTCTCTGTCTGTCTCTCTGGGCTGGCGTGTACATGGCTTATTCTGAAGACACAGCGCGAAGACAGGACAAAGTGGGCAAGAATCAGACGCATCGAAGCGCTTGGTTGTGTCTGCTACTTTCCCTGTGTATCCCATCTTCCCTCTGTGTCTTCAGAATAATCCTTCCGTTCGTCATCGAAAAAAAGAAAGTAAAGTTTTCCAAGATGCGGCACCCGCTCCTTTAATATTTATAAAAGGATGAGAAAACAGTTGTAGGTATATGTTTCGCGTTAGTTTATGTTTGGTGTTGCACAATGCTTGCAAAAAGAGCAACTTCACCAAAGAAGGCCTTACGTGATGGTGCAAGGGCTGTGTCACTTTGGAGGCTGCGTGTGATTATTTCTTGAACAGAAACAGCGTAAAAGCACCTTTACGCTGGTACAAGAATTTTTAAAGTGTAACGCATTTATTTTGAAAGTCTTCATCTTGTTGTTTCTCAATTGCACAAAGACGTAATGAGACGTAGTGATGGTCGGTGAGGCGGGAGGATAAGGGGTTGTCGTCCAGTGACTTGAACACGTTTCGGGTGCTATCCTCATCTGAATCCACTCGCCTGGCCGCTTCGTACTTACGACGCTTCTCGAGAAGTGCGGCTCGTTCCTCCTCCGCCTCCTCGGCTCGCTGCCTCCTCTTGGTTTCGTTCCGACGACGATGCCTGGCTTCTTTCAGTCTGTCCGACTCACTTTCCAGATCTGTCGACGAATCCCACCGAGATATATGTACGATGCAACGCCGGCTCCTCCTCCGTTGCAACGCGGTTTTACAGGCTCCTCCTCTGACGTCATGCCAGATGCAAGCAGCGAACGCTTGCAACACAACTGCGGCGGCGGCGCGTCGCCCGCCGTGGCAACTCGAGCAGACGACGCCAGATGGCGCGGCGAGCGGCGCTGCCAGCTGTGGTCGTTGCTAGGCAACTTCTCAGCTCGCAGTGCGGCCACCGGCCACAGTGAAACGGCGAGAATGCGGCCAATGTAGCTCTCGCTACAAAAATAAATGATTGTGTGACCGATGGTGCAATCGAACCTGTGCTGTTTAGCACAGCAACCCGGTGCTCTAAGCATTAGGCAACAATCGCTTCCTTCTTTTTTTTCGTGTATAGTTCTCTTGTTCCAACGACCACCAGCTCTTTGAAACGTTTGGCGCGTTCGTCATCTGCCAGTTTCTCGTGTTCTTTTCTCGTGGCATCTTGCGCTTTGAGACGCTGAGATATGTGCAATTTTTTTAAGTAATGTTTAGCGCTTTTCCTGCTCAACTCATGAAACAAGTGGGGATATTCAAAATCTCAAATACTGTATTGTATAGCACTATTCAACGAAGCACACTAAACAACTGGTTTATCGTGGGCGAACTTGTGCCCGCAAACTCAAGACCAAAACACTTTCTCACACAATTTACAAGCAGATTCAACTGGATTAGCGACGCCGTGACTTCTCATTGGACGGGGGGACTCGGGCGCTGTCGCGTGCGCGTGCACGAGAGACACGCGCTGTCTCGCCATGCGCGAGGCGTTCCTGGCGCTCTTCTAATGGCGATGCGATGATGCACTTGGAAGGGTACCTCGCGAGAGTGCTCGTAACTGGCATGTGGAGAGCTCTCTGCGGCATTATATCGACTTGCAGCAAAAAGGCGCCATCCGCCATCTTGTCTGGGGCATGGCAAAACAGCAAAATGAAACTGCTCGCTCGACAGCATGTAGCTACACGCTTAGCGACTGATTTCACGCATGTTCTGTGGTGTCCATATGGAGTTTCCTACAATCATTACTGTAGAGTGAACTCTGCGCCGGTCGTTCCGCCACTATGTGAATGATGGGTGGTCTGATCTTCGGATTTGCCTGATCTTCGTGCTTGGGGCTTCAGACGTTATTGTGGCTTCGTTCATTACGCTTCAAGTGGGCCAAAACTGGCCTAAGTTTCAAAGCAATGTATACTTTTTCTTTCACTGCAGAAGGTAATATGACTCTGCAAACAAGCATAAAATCGCTGCTAATTGCAGTGGCTCCGCTTGTCCATCCGTCCGTGGCGTAATGGTTTCAATGTCGGGCTTCTGTGCTGGAGCTCCTGTGTTGGAATCCTGCCGTCGGACGATTTAAATAATGTTTACTTAATTATTTATAACGCCGTACTTTCTTAAAAATGGTCACTCTGCAAAGTCACGAAGCCATTTATAGCCAGAAGGACGAAGTTTAGGCAAATCCATCACTCCCATGCTGGCTAAACTGCCCTGCTTGCAGCTGCCGTAGACACTATATATAGCGCCGCAGTTCCCTCTAGTAATTGTATGAAACTCTATGGTGGTGTCCTTACACTGGTGTTAATAGCTGTATTCAACGCTAGGGGTTCGTTGCAGCGCCGGCAGCCAGCTAGGCTTGTTTTTCTTTTTCTTTTTTTCGACGATAACCATAGAAATATTAGCGAATAAAATAAAATCCGCATGCTAGAGCTTCAACGAGGCAGACAACGCTTGCCATTTTGGTCCCCCGTGTCTGATTGTTTACTGTGGCGTGTAATAAACCTCCTCCCCCGGACAGAAAACAAAAGATCTGTTCTGTTTTTTTTTTGTTGTTTTTTTTTTTTAAAGCTCAGCTTCGTTTAAATTAGCGGACAAGGGCAATGCCTTCTTCCGTGCGAATAATTGTTTGAGAACGCGACCGCCTGTTTAGCCTCTAGAAGTACAACTACATTTCTTATATTTTTATGTGAAGCCACAGCTGATTCAAGAACAACGCACTTAGAGATATTTAAGCGCTTTAAGAATTTTATCGGCCAAAAAATAACTTCGCGAACGGAATGAAAAAACCTCACGAGTTGTTGCGGCATACATATTGCTCTGAATATTTTAAAAGATTGAGGAAACTTCCGAGAAGACAGCGCGGCGATCACTAAACTTGTGTTTTGATTCCTACTGAAACAAAAAATTTAAAAATAAGGGCTGTGACACGTTTGCACAAGCGTGCGGATGGAGCATTTATTCATTCCATGATAAGTCTATAGACAGCTCAGATACGAGAAAAAAAATGGAATAGCGGGTACGATGGCGGTGATTATAAAACTACCCATCTTCTTAGCAGCTCACTAATTGCATCTAGAGATAGACGAGGCCCACGCGATCTGTCCTAAAGCTGCCGCTGCTTCACCACGCAGCGTGCTGTTAAATCGCACGTGCGTTCGTTTTCCGCGCCGCTTCGCATTTAATTATACCATGCGTTTCTTCGTTTTCGGCTCTAGTAGTGCCGCCTAAACACGACGTTTGCAGGGTTTCTCATGTAATTACGCTGTCCTTGAAGCCGGAGCACCTGCAAACAGCGCGCCCTCAATACTTACGAACGCCTGAAGCACAAAAGCAGTGCGAGAATTAAGAAGAGCAGGGAACGTGAGCAGGAGAACGCGCGCAGCGCCCTCTCGTGCGAAAACGTGATACTTGCCTTGCGGCCGCGAACGGCAGAAAGCAGCGCACAGAACAGATTAACTTCGGACCCTCAACTTGCAGATCACGTTTGTCCTCCGTTTTCGCGGGACGTCTATGTGCGACCTCATTCGCACAATTTCGGTTCACACGCTCGAAGCAAAAATCCAACGCGAACGGAGAAAGCACAGTGCTCATTAGTTGCGTGTATGGATCTTTATCAGCTGCGACGAACAGCACTATACCTAGTATACCTGAATTTCGATTGCCTGTAATTAAAACATGTACTTTATTATGTCGCCCGTATATGGCTGGCCTGTTTGGAAGCGCGGCAGCATATAACGCTTTCCAGTAATTCGGAAATTTTTACAAAGGTATTCATCCATATACATTTTACTGCGCCAGAACATTGGTCCACGTCTTCTTCCTTTCTTTTTTTTTTGTCTTTTCTCGCTAAATTCGATCTCGATTGCGTTCACAGTTCTACCAGGGCAGAGGAACAAGTTCTGGTGGTTCGTAAAACACAACTGCAAACTTCCGGATCGCTTGCACACGTAATCGGCTGCTAATGCCGTAAATATAACAGACATTTTGAACCTCATGGTCTGTACATTACCCATACCGTGCCTGTGATTAAAGAAAATAATAGGCAAGGCACCTTGTTTAGTTCACCGAGGACACCAGAGAAACCTAACATACTACGAATCTGGTAAGACGTATACAAACAAACAAACAAAAAATACGATTGTTCAGTGATTACTTGCAACGCTTCTAATTAGAGCCGGAACGCTAAAGTTTCGCCCCACAATGTACTTAACATGAAGCTCATTTCGGCAAAATATAAACTTGGTGTACAGTAGAGTTATCTCGGGACATTGCCAAACATACAACTGAAAACGGCGGTATGACACTTTCGAACACTGTATTCATTTTTTTTTTTTTTGCAGCATCTGCAGTTGATCGAAAAGCACT
Source organism: Dermacentor silvarum (assembly GCF_013339745.2). Taxonomy (NCBI): domain Eukaryota; kingdom Metazoa; phylum Arthropoda; class Arachnida; order Ixodida; family Ixodidae; genus Dermacentor; species Dermacentor silvarum. Next base: position 135,292,360 of record NC_051155.1, read on the forward strand.
CCAGTTCGAACAGAGATTTTCAATAACAATCCCCCCCCCCCCCTCCCTCCCTTTGATTTCCGCTAAATTTGATCTCGGTGGCATTTGTCGCTCTACCAGGGGAGCGAGCTAAATTCTGCGCCCCAGTAAGACACACTCATAACACTTCGGAGCGCTTGCAGTGTAATTTATTACAAAGCACTCAATTGTCCCACACCCTACAAATTTTGCCTATGCATTACCTATCACCTGAACCTTACACACAAAACATAAACAAGAAGCCTCGTTTCTTTTGCCGAGGGTACCGGGAGAAGCTCATATATAACCCATAGAAAAACCGAAAAAACAAGGGTTCAATAAATATTTGTAACACTCCTAATTGAGCCAGAAGTGTTAAAATTTCGTGACACATTGCACTTAAGATGGCCCCAATTTCAACTGAATATAAATTTTGTGCAACGCAGAGTTTTCTAGGGAGATTGGGAAATGTAGCTTATAACAGGTGCCGGACATATTGTAACACTTGCCTAAGAAATCTTTCGCAAATACTGTGGTGGTGGTGGTGGTGGTAGTGGATTGTCACAACAGGCGGGTTTAGCCTGGCGATCAAGGCCGGCAATTGCTCCGCCCGAGTGTCTCTTACAATATCACTGCCGTGCTTCACCATATGTCCATCAAACCAGTCTCTCTTAACAATGCGATAAGGAGACGTGAAGTTTCTTTGCGGGCTATAACTGATCCTTTGGTGAATACAAGGTGTTGCAGGCACGCATGCGGAAGGCACTTTTTTTTTTTTTTTTTTGCAGATTCTCCAGGAGAGCGTCCTTTTCATCGTGGATATTCGGGCACAACCGCAGAAAGTGTTCAATGTGTCCTTTCTGCTTGCATGCCGTACAGTTCGGGGAATTTATTCGCCCCGTCTTAAATAACCATGCCGGTCCTGCATGGTTATTATCCTGTCCTTATTCGATATAGAAGTGAGGCTTACTCTCGGTGAAATCTCTTGGTACACGCAGGGCATACGTGGTGGAACCCAAAGCGACCTAAACTGATTACGAATGTCAGATTTTTAACTTGATTACTCTTTGGGGCCTTGACTTTGGGAGGATGATAGAGCGCTGCGTATGCAAGAGCATCAGCTTTTTCATTGCCCGAAATACCAATGTGGGAGGGAATCCATGCACGGAAACTTTGCCTGTATTTGATCCAAAGCCATTCAACATTGAACTCAGATTCGCCATTTTTCTTCGTTTGATCTTGGTGGTGTTTGTAAATTTATACCAGGGCAGCGGGCTCAATTTCGCGCCGCTCCTGAATGCACTCTATAGCGCTCGAATTCCACTTACATGCTTACTTTATTGCAAAAGCCTCAATTAATCCACACACTTTGAACTTTGTCTGCATATTGTTCAGGTCATGCCCCTTATTTTCTTTAAATGTAAACAAAGTGTGTGGTTTAGTTCACAGAGGACACAGAAAAAACCAACTGTGTTTAAAAACCAATTTAAAGTTGTTACCTTGTAGAGTTATTTATGAACTCCGCAAAATATTGCGCATATATATATATATATATATATATATATATATATATATATATATATATATATATATATATATATATTTGCAAAGGCTGTATTCAATTCACATGCATTTAACTTCGCACACAAATTCGCCGGAGCGTTCTTCGCGTGTTCGCTAAATGTGATCTTGGTGGAATTTGTGGTGCAGGGCAGCGTGCTCAATTTTGCGCCTCTCGCAAAATACACTGACAGCGGCTCCGGAGCACTTGAAGACGTAATTTCTTTGAAAGGCCGTAATGAACCCAGACAATTCAAAATATTCCTGCGCATTACCCAAACGTGCCCCTTACTTTGGCCAAATATAAACAAGTAAGCTAGTTTAATTCGCCGAGAACATTGGAGAAACCAACTACGAACCCTGTATATAACGCTTGAGTATGTGAAAAACGAATGTTCAGTAATTATTTACGACGCTTCTAATTGTGCCTAGTTCTATTTCTGATTCTAGTTTCGCCACATATTAAGCTTAACATTTACTTTATTTTAACTGAAGTTGGTATCTTGCACAGTTGTTTTCTAATTCTAGTTAGGCCATATATTAAGCTTAACATCTGCTTCATTTTCACTGAAGTTGGTGTCTTGCACAGTTGTTTTAGGACTCTAGGTAACATTGCGGATGCCAGTGGTACGACACTGTGAAACGCTGGAATAAGTAACCTTTTTTGGGCAGCAGTGGCAGCAAAGCGATCAAAGCATCTCACACATCTGCATTGCCTATTTTACAGTTGGTTCCCGCTGCAATCTTCAGCAAGCAGGATACTTCAAGGATTCAGGAGACAGTCCGGGAAATTTGACTGCTGCTCTTGGTTACGCTGATTCATCTCAGCGCACAGGAACGTCGCCCGCTTCTGCGCACTGCCAGCCTCTGTACACGTGTGGCTCACCTGCGTGCCTGGACACTACGGCATTTGGCGCTGTCAGCATCACCGGACTGCTTAAAAGGAGCTATTCAGCGGGCGTGTACTTCTTTGGCAGCAGTGGCAGCAAAGCGATCAAAGCATCTCACACATCTGCATTGCCTATTTTACAGTTGGTTCCCGCTGCAATCTTCAGCAAGCAGGATACTTCAAGGATTCAGGAGACAGTCCGGGAAATTTGACTGCTGCTCTCGGTTACGCTGATTCATCTCAGCGCACAGGAACGTCACCCGCTTCTGCGCACTGCCAGCCTCTGGACACGTGTGGCTCACCTGCGTGCCTGGACACTACGGCATTTGGCGCTGTCAGCATCACCGGACTGCTTAAAAGGAGCTATTCAGCGGGCGTGTACTTCTTTGGCAGCAGTGGCAGCAAAGCGATCAAAGCATCTCACACATCTGCATTGCCTATTTTACAGGTTAGTTTTTTTGTGCGCTGGTGCCATTTTTGGCCCTCGTTATTCTTACTACGTAGGGCCCTAACGAGGACGTAACTGCTGTTGTTTGCAAACTTAGACAGCTTTCAGGGGTGAGCGTTGAACCAGACGACATTGAGTCTTGTCACCGTGTTCATGCTAGAAACAAGCCAGGCTGTATTATTGTACAGTTCATGCGACGACAGAAACGGGATGCCTTGCTTGAGAAGGCGAGAAAGCTGCGCCTTAAGAACAGCGACTTTGGCAATAAATCAGCGTCGCCTGTCTATGTGAATGAGCACTTATGTCCAACACTGAAACGTCTTCTCGGAATGGCTGTGACTAAAAAGCGGGAAAGCGGGTGGAAATACGTATGGTGCCGTTATGGGAAGATCTTTGCTAAAAAATCGGATGGCTCAGAGACACTTTCCATAAGGCAGGAGCACGATCTGGACAAGATCCAATGAACAGCTCTGCATACTTATCGAGTACACTCCGAAATGGAGCAATACGAAGACAGCGGATTACGGCGGCACATTAGTAAGAAAAGCCATATTATAACAGAAAGCGTTGAAACCAATCGGATAGTACTAAATCTAACGCGAATCCGCAAAACTGAGGTGTAAACCTCACATTATTCTTTTATTATATTTTGTAGAAACATGCTATAACGAACATGGATTCTGTTCTTGGCAACGACTGTTATCGTGGATGCATTCATACACGAGGACAGTTTCGCGAGCTGCAATGCTGTCAATATTGAGTACAATCATTGAAATGGGATGGTCATTGCATGATGAAGTCAGATATAGTGTGATGTCAGCTATCATTTTGGTGACGAGCGTGCTGATAATCTTTTTCATGAATTGGCAGACATGGCGCTGTCGTTCATGCGCGGTAATAGTGGCTAAGGCATCCTGGTCAATCTGTGTTTTTATCGAGCCAGTACTAGTGCAAAAGCGTTGTTTTTCTCGTCCGTGATGGCTTCGTCCACAAATGAAGTTGCAAAACTGATGCAGCTAAGTGACCTAACAGCAACTGAATTTCAGCAATGCTGTAACTGTGTCCCTTTTAATTTGAGATCCGGTCGCAATAAGTACGATGACATTGAATGTTTCTTTCGCGAAGTTAAAATTGTGTTTGACATTGTGATGTTTACGGAAACGTGGTTTACTTGCGAAGAGGATGTGTTTGAAATGCAAGGATATAAGTCTTACTTTGTAAACCGCTATGAGAAGCGCGGCGGAGGCGTGTCTATTCTAGCCTCAAAGGAAGTGCAGTGCGAATTACTTTCTGAATTTTGTTGTTCTACTCCTGATTACGAAACACTTGTTCTGAAATCACGGAAATCTTTATTTTGTGTCTGCTATCGCCCACCTCGCGGTGACATTTCCTGCTTTTTTAGCTTTTTAGATGCACTCCTTGAATTTGTAAATTATCATACATATCATATAATGTTAGGCGGCGACTTCAATATTAATTTACTTGCAGATAATCCTAATAAAGCTGCCTTTGAGTCTCTCTTAGACATACACAACTGCCAAAATGTAATATGGAATAACTTCTCCAACGAGGCTGGCAACAACCACGGAAACGCTGCTCGATCTCTTCATTACAAATGTTGATTTGCACCGCGTGCACTCTGGTGTCATTAACTACTGCCTCAGCGACCATCTTCCAATATTTATTTCTGTAAATGAGTCTTCAAAAATTATTTATCACTCTACCCCAGTAGGACAGGTTTCTTACAGATCAATTAACCCTTTAACATTAACCACTTTTCGTGAATCTATCTCACGTATAAACTGGGATGATGTACTGAGTGAATTTGATCCGGAAATCGCTTACGACAGATTCTTAGTAAAGTTTACAGCTGTCTCCAATTCATGCTTTCCACAAAAAACATTGAACCAACCGAAGAAAGCTCGTAAGCCATGGATAACGACTGACCTTTTACATCTAATAAGAAAACGGGAACAGCTGTACAAAACATTCATTCAAACTAGATGTCCTGGTGCGCTTAGTGCCTTCAAAAAACATAGAAATCACGTGACTAAAGAACTTCGTGCTGCTAAAAACAGATATAATTATAACCGCTTAATTTCTTCGAGTCAACGTTCTGGGGACATGTGGCGCAAATTAAATGCGATATTTGGCAGACGTACTGAACCTATCACAAGGATATCGAAAGACAACGTGGAAATTTCTGGAGTAGAACTAGCAAATGCATTTAATGATTCGTTTCTTTCTAATCTCCCATTATCGTCTGGAGGCGATAGCCTGTCTTACATGCAACCGCGTTGCGAGCATACAATTTTTCTGCGGCCAGTGTCTGAATCGGAAGTTATTACAACCTACACTAGTTTAAAAAACAGCACGGCCACAGATATGATGGATCTGCAGATAAAACCGGCAAAATTCGTTATGGATTTGATCGCACATTGCTTAACGCATATAATTAACAACTGCCTTTCACGTGCAGTCTTTCCTCGTAAAATGCAATGCGCAAAAATTACAGCAATTTATAAAAAAGGTGATAAGAACGACCTTACAAACTATCGTCCAATCTCCATTTTGCCAGTCTTTTCAAAAGGTCTTGAAAAAAGTTGTCGCAGTTTCACCTGAAAGGCGAAGCATCAATTGCGATAGCAAATTTGAAGAGAGCTATACGGAGTAATGATAGCAGCTTTATCAGCTGTATAAACTTGGACATGCAGCAGCACCGGCAACACGCAGAACTGTTGTCGACGCCGTCGGCGTTTTGCCCGCGTTCGCTCAAAGTGCGTGCGGCGTTGGTGACTGTTGCCGGAGCCTCTGATATAAATAGGCACTTGGTGCCACAGCTAAACGTCGCCTCCCTTCCCTCCCCCCCCCCTCCCCCACGGCCTGTCGCGCGTCGGAAGAAGGCACGTTTGCTCTACATATATGGTGATTGTAGAGGAGGAAAGAGACGCCTACTTCTGCAGCCCTTAAGGGAGCACGGCGCAGAACGCACGTTTGTTCTCCGCCGTGGGTTCACCCCCGTGAAAGCGCGCGTCCCTCGCGCCCTTTCACTCACACATACAGCGTTCGGCACGCGGCGACGATTTCATCTCCATTGACGTCATACGGAACCTCACGGCGACGCCGACGGCAGAAATCTGCTTTTGAGTGTCCATATAATTGCTATCGCAATAAAAATAATTTTAGCGCGTTTAATTTCATTTACTGATCGCTACAATATAATAACTGACTCCCAATACGGCTTCAGAAAAGATAAATCTACCGAGCTGGCACTGCTCACTCAAAAAGAACTAATACTTGAAATGTTTGAAACTAAGAGCTTCGTCCTTGGCGTCTTTCTAGATTTCACAAAAGCATTCGATCATATTAATCACAACATACTCATTCAAAAATTGCAGCATTATGGCATTCGAGGGAAAGCTCTGTCACTTATTTCTTCGTACCTACAGCATCGGTCGCAGTTTGTCACGATTAATGGTCACCCTTCTTCAGTAAAGCCAGTTAATTTAGGTGTTCCACAGGGAAGCATTTTGGGTCCTTTTCTCTTTGTTCTTTACATTAACGATATTGTTAACATTGATCATACGGCCAAGCATATATTATACGCTGACGATACTAGCCTATTTTTTGCCGGCTCGGATGTCGCGTGCCTGTCTTCTCGCGCAAACGAAACACTTCGTCGCATTCACTTATGGGCTACAAATAATGAATTAAAGCTAAACATTAATAAAACTAATTAAGGCCGTTTTGTTTCACCCACGAAACAAATTCTGCGAACTCCCCCGACTATTGCTAAACAATTTCGAAATAGAAGTTGTAGAAAGTTTTAAAACGCTCGGCGTAATTTTTTCAAATAATTTGTCCTGGGATGCTCACATTAATTACCTGTCAAAAAAGCTGTCCAAAGTAATTGGTCTTATGCGTCGACATTGTGCTACATTCCCTCGTTCGGTTAATAATATTCTGTACAATGCTCTATTTTCTTCCACGCTAAACTACGGTGCACTAGTTTGGGGAACAACAACAAAAGAAAATATAAAGAAACTTCTTTCACTTCAGAAGCGTGCAATACGCCTAGTTTTTAAAGCTCCTTACTTAAGTCACACAGAGGACATGTTCAAAAAGTTTAAGATTGTTAACGTACAATGTATGTACAATTTCAGACTACTTCGGCAACATAAGCTGGAAACAAATAAGAAAAATTACCTTCTGAAATCACTGGCGAGGTTGACAAAAAATTCCCCTACATACCACACACGCTATCCCGAAAAATGGAAAGTTGGCAAATGCCGCACGACCTATGGTAAGCAAATGCTAAGGTACACTTTACCTAACTTGTTAAATGAGTTGGCCAAAAATGGCACAGATGTAGAAATGATCTCTTTTAATGAGCTTCGAAGCTTATACGTATAACTCTCTAATGTTTTACCTTTTTGTTGAAACGCTAATTGTGTTTCTCGATTTCCTCCATTTCTCATTCAGGGAATTTCTCGCAATGTTTTGTATATATTTGTGGAATTTATTTATGCACATATTTGCCCACTGATTGCATTCTTGTACAGTTTTCTGAAGTTTTTTGCGTTTTCTGCATATTGATTTTCTTGTGTACATGTATGGGACTTATACCACTGTATGCCATGCTCTGGTGCACGGACCCAGTCAAGCCTTTTCAGGCTTTTTGTCCGTGCTCCAAACATCTTAGAGATGTTGAATAAAGGTGAATTGAATTGAATTCTTACAAAGGCTGTAAAAACCTACTTTGTTTAAACATCTCTCGTTTTTCACTCACAGCATGTTCCCTTCTTCAACAAAGTATAAACACAGCGCCTCGCATATTTCACTGAGGAACCGGAGGAAAAGGAACTACATGCCTCGTATAAGACACAAAAATTGGATGATGGCCAGTATTCAGTAATGAAATTGAAAGTCTTTAGGTACACACTTCAAACTTTCGGTACAGGTCGCATATAGATCGACCCCCATTTCCTGCAAATATAAAATTTCTGCCATTTATGGTATTCTCAGGAATATGGGGTGACTTTTCCAGCCTTTCTTATAACGCCTCTGACTTGGCCAAAAAAGAGGGTATAGCAATTTTCATTTAACCTATAATTGGTACACACACTTCGAAATTTACCTGTTTATTGGCCCTAACAGTTTTTACAGTTCCTCCAGTTCCTTAAAACATCATATTCGTAAATTTCAACGTTTTTTTAGAAAACCGCGAGAACTGGCATATAACGTTTGTGAACGCTTTTAGTCACATTAACAGCTTCGCCCTTATGTCGGGTAGACTGTATAAGGGATGCAGTAGCAGTGGTGCACGTAAAACGCCCTGTGCGTGCTTCAGAGAGTTCCCTAGGGTACAGAAATGACATAACGAAATACACAAGTTACACAGTTACAGCATCAAAAAGCTTACATGCTTTACTTATGCTAAAGCTGGTGGGGATCTTACTGTCTAATTTTAAGCGAATTTAATTTTAATTTTGTGATAGGCTCACAAGTGTCGGCGGTGGTGGCGGTGTCACGCTGAAAAGTGGGCCGATCCTGGTGATAGTGCAGAAAGGGTCCAAGCTCAATGGCACATTCCAGGGACAAAAAAGAAAGAGAGAAAGAAAGAGACACAGAAAGAAATAAAGAGAGAGAGAGAGAAAGTGAATGACCACGAGGGTCAGATACACACACGACAAGCTTCGCTTGCCCCCATTTTCTCAACAGGGGAAGGGCTGGTGTTTTTTTTTTTTTTCTTTTTCTTTTTTTAATCGTCGTCATTCCCTATTAGTAGTGGGTCTATTTGTGTTAAAGAGGGTGTTCGGGCACTATGTGGTTTACAAAGAACTCCCCCCCCCCACTCTGCTCGTTTCACTCATGACTGCCTTAGGCCGTTCGAGCCCACCACCCTTGTGGATAGTTTGGACTTCTGCACTTGCCTCAATCTCCTGCGTTTGCAGCACGAAGGGGAATTTGCTAGCCGCTGCTGCCACTCTTCATCACGCCAGTGTTTTGACAGCGAGTGTCCGCGGTCATCGAGTGAGATGTGTTCATGTTTGCTAGTGCGCACGTGACACCGTTCTTGTTAATTTAATTCATGCAACCGATCTTCATACAGCCGATCGATAAAACTAGTAACCTTACTTCGTACAGTTGTAAAATAATTTGCTATCACCTGCATTGATGGTTACATCAATGCTTTGCTTTTCGGGCGAAACAGCGACTTTCTCTAGACGATACCAAAGTAAGGCGCGTTGGTAGTACGGTTGCAACGATACAAGTGATAATGGTATAGATGTTTTCGTCACATGGGGGTTTTAGCAAGCGACCTCTTATGCTGACCGAACTGAAAGACGTTTCACGTCAAAACGCCACAGAAAAGAACACAGTGTATACACAGATGTGAGCACAAACTTTTATTTCTTTCTTAGGGACCTTGACGTCTTGCATTGCATTAGCGGTGGTGATTATAGTGATGTTAACGGGCGCTTAGGATGCGCCATGGTTACATTCGAGAAAATGCGGGTGTTTTCGCGCTGCATGCAACATCGCGACGTCCTTGACTTCGATTCACGGGAGATAACGCACTCCACCGTGGAGTCCTCTTTTTCTTCGTCCTTTAACTTATCTGTATCTCGGCAAGCTTTTGGGGGCATGACGTTCACTCGAACTGTCCGTCTTGTCCGCAGCTTCTCTATGTATTGATGTGCGGTGCTGCAGGTATCACCGGCCGACAGTGCACAATCGCTTAGTGACACGGCAGTGGATTTCATCTCGTTCGCCCCCCCCCCCCCCCCCCAAAGCTTCAGGTATACCTTAATCTCTATCTCTCTGTTGTGATTGCCCTTCTCTTTGAAATCAAAGGTATTCTTTGTACCGATCTCACTACTTACCTTTTACTGCGCGGCAGGGCCGCGATTTTGTAGCGATGCCTTATGACTTATTTTGGAATAGTCTTATCATCCACCGCTCACGGCCGGCTGATCCCGTTGATAACGCGAGCGGACCGTCGCTCTGACCACTGACAAAGCGCGATAAGCGCGAAAAGGCATTATTACTTTAATGTCATCGCTACAAAATGCCGGCCCAGCTGTTAAGGAACCTGTTGGACTTTTCCGCCATGCCGTCGTCGTGTGTGAAGCCACTTCCTATATATATTATATATATATATATATATATATATATATATATATATATATATATATATATGGCAGTGCTTAAGTCAGGGTGTCTCGGAGGGTCTGAGACCCCCCTCCAGTATTGACAAGCGATCGGAGACCCCCCTCGCCAAACTTCCCCGCACAGTTGGGTGCTGCTGAGAAGGCCCTCGAAGTTTTAGAAGTTGTGGTTTAAGTTTGCTGCTGTCAGCTTTGTTTCGCTGAGGTTTGTTTCGTGTTTTGTTTTACCTTGATGAGTCACTTACGGTTAGTCTTACGGACCTTTACCCCTACTTATTAAATTGTTTTAAACTTGACGTGTAAAGCTTCCTAATCTTTAAAATATTATCGCGCGAGTGTCGACAAGAATTATCACGTGCGCATAAAGCACGGTGAGCGATCAGTCACTCCTACGATGTTCGAACTTTTGGCGTTTACTTTTTGTTTACTGCGCACAAGCCAACTCTCGCCAGTTTGCGCCGTGTTAGAACTGTCGGCGATCGCAGGATTAATTGCGACAGTAATCATATGGACACACCAGGCTCATTTCTGCCGTCGTCGTCGCCGTGAGGTTCCGTATAAAGTCCAACGGTGATAAAATCGTTGCCGCGCGCCGTATGATGTGTGTGCGAGTGAAAGCATGCGAGGGTGAGCCGGCGATAGCAACTCAATCTCGCGCACGCATGGGAGGGAAGCGGGAAAGAAACGCGCCGTCTTCCGTCGCGCTCAACGCTCCGGGCGGAGGGAAGGGGGGGGGGGGGGACGTTTTACTCTTCGCGGCCGCGAAAACACAGCGAACGGCGGACTGTGTGCCCGACGCAGACGGCTTTCAAGGTACAGCGGCACGCACGGGCGGGCGCGGCAGCCGGGGCCGCTGTACCTTGAAAGCCATCTGCGTCGGGGACAAAGTCCGCCGTGCGCTGTGTTTTCGCGGCTTAGTTCGCGTTGATGCGAGACTGAGCACGAAGATCAATTCGCTCGCTGGCGCGCTTCCTCACTCCAGCGTTTTGACACCGAGTTTCCGCGGTCATCGAGCGAGATATGTTCATGTTTGCTTGTGCGCGCGTTACACCATGCTTGTTCATTGAGTTAGTATGCCTGTGTTTGCAAGTTTACACGGCCAATAAAACTAATATCCTTACTTCGTAGTAATAATAAATAATATCCTTACTGTCCACTAGTTTGCTATCACAATCGATGCTTCGCCTTTCGGGTGAAACGTTGACTCTTTTTTTTAGAAAATTGCTGTGCTGTCGCCTGTCAAGTATACCAAGTTTGTCCTTGTAATATTTTTTTATAATTTTGTTTCGTTCACTTGCAGAGCAATTTTGTTCATATTTACCACGCTTCGTTGATTGTTTGCATAAAGTGTAAATAAAGCACATATTTTGCAAAAAAAAAATTATTTACATTTACTTAGTTTTTCAATGTCTCCGTCGCACCAGACCGTCGAGACTGTTTAGAAACGCTACCTTTGTCCTTGATGTCACGATTACTATAAAATAGTGATTTCGCGAATATTATTACATACGTTAGAAGTGCCGACGCTTCGTTTCACTGTGAGCAGTTCTACGTCAGATATCGTCGAGCACACTGGCAGAGCGTTGGGATCATTTGTTCCAGGTCTGCGTCATAAGGTGAGCAAATAAAAAAAACACATTTAAAACTGATTTCACCCGTTTGTATAAAACGATGTGTAAAACAAGCTCTAAGCCGCTTTTTCTCTATCCCTCTTTATTTTCATCTCCACCTTTGCTCGAATCACTAGACTCCCCTTCGATCGATGGAGCCAGACTTTAAGCACTGCTCCCTAGTAATCAACTTGACCCTCGCCATGTGGCAAATAAAAAAAAAATCTTCTACCCCCGCCACCGGTGATGTACTTATAACTCATTCCACTATGTGGGAACGCGCAAATAGGAACCAGAGGGGCTAACCACTAAGGTATATCATGCAACATTCGCGGTTGTAAATTTGTGCGTGGTGATTTGCGCCACACGCTGACTCTGAGAGTGCAGGCAACTGTGCGTGTCATTCGGAGGCCACGGCAGGCGATATTGTAGCAGTTGGCAACGATATATTTTTTTAACAGCGAAGTTGTTTAAGCCAGCCGTAATTTGTGCGTGTGCCACGATATTATCATCATCAGCATTGGCTCGAGCGTCGTCGTCGTCTTCCGAAGTTTAAGCCAGCCGTGATTTGTGCGTGTGGCACGAAACTATAGTGGCTAACGAAACTGCCGCGCCGTAGCCATGGCAACCAGGCGACGCCACACAGACACGGCTCCGCCGAGCTCCCGCCAGCTGCGCGCTACTGCACATGCGCCGTGACGTCGTCCTGCCGCACCTTCGCTCGCCGCCTGAGAGAAATAAATAAATAAAACAAAGTGAACGTTCTTGGCAGGGCAGGATTCGAACTCGGGTCATAACCACTGCGCTATACACCCACGCTTGCAGAACGTGCATTTATGGGAACCACATGGTTGCATTGTACTGACGATTGCAACACAACTTCCTTTGGGAGAGAGAAAGAGAAAATGAGAGCGAGAGAGAGAGAGAAATAGAAAGGAGAGATAGAGAGAAAAAGAAATAGAGAAGGAAAGATAGACAGAGAAAGAAAGAGAGAAAGAAAGAAAGCGAGAGAAAGAAAAAAGAAGAGAGAGAGAGATAATCTAGCTACAACCAAGAGACGCAATCAATCGGCTAGCTTCGCTGTGTCTTGAGCTTTGCGCGGCCTAGTGCAAGCTTTCGCCTTTCTTTTTTAATCCATCACAGGCTCTTCTCGGAGCATTGAGTGAAACAACAGAACACATAACCAGCTTGAACAAGAACTAAGAGAAATCAATTGAGGTGGTTATAAATATTAGATGCAATAGTATGTTCGAGTGCAAATAATATTGTGTGCAATAATATGCGAACTCAAAATAACTTGTTCCACAGAACAACAAGCAGCAGCAACAACAAGAACATTCCCTAAGAACATTCGGCGACATCTAGCGCAGCCCCCGCGAAGCCTGCGCATGGCCTCCGAAATGCATGGCGCGCCGGTGCGTGTGAACGCTGTGAAACGCGTCATGCGGCAACTGGGCTTCTCTCGCGCGCTTCTTCTTGGACACGCTGCGCCATCTAATGGCGCTGTCGAGAAGTCCGCGCGCGACCTCCGAGACGAGGAGCGTGGCGCGTCGGTGCCTGCAGCACATTGAGTGGCACATATTCAGAGACCCAGGTTGGCGAGAGGTTCATTGAAGCGCGGCACATGCCCATGGCGCAATCAGGGCGCAGCTCGCTAAAGCGTTAGCGTGAAAGGAGTTTGTTGAAAGCAGCGCATACCCAGTGCATTTGTGGCGCAGCCTGCTGATGCGTCGGGTTTCTGTCATTGAGGAGCCCTTGTGACCTGGATTCGATTCCGCTTAGTTTCGAAGACATTTAAGTGGTATTTTTCGTCCTTGTAAAGCGGCACATTCCCAGTGGCACATACCTAGTTACCCAAGCTATCACCAAAGAGGTTAATTGACCGAATGGCACATACCCAGTGCTCCAAATCGGAGTCAAAGAGTGTTGTAGCGATAGCTATACATTACGCCAGGTTTTCGCCTCTTCGCTGTCGCCGCACTTTGAACCGTGGCCGCACTGTGACGACACCACCACGGCCCTCAATTCTCCAGCAACTCGGATCGTCGCGGTTGCCGCGCGGCCACTGCTACTGCCGTTGGGCACTCCCCGCGCCCTCTGTGTGACGTCACACCACGGTCCTCGATTTGGAAGGGGCGAGCTCGCGTCGCCGCAGCCAAAGTTGAGGCCGCAGTATGGATGGTGTCTAACTACAAGCGAAGCCTAAGCGCAGCCGGGGGTCTGTAGCTATCGCTACTCGACTAGGTTTACCCAAAGCTAAACCACAGCCAATTTTTCTTCGAACAGCTACTGTAGAACAATGATGCCAACCAACCGCGCATCTAGAGTGACCTATGTCGGCATGAAAGAGGTTCGTAGGAGAACGGCACTTATGTACGTATTGGCATATACCCAGTGAGCGAAGTCGGTCCGATGATTGGTTTCCAACCCTGTTACCTCGAGCAGCACAGCATGTCCGATGCGCTAACCATTCGAACTCGGAATATACCCAGTGACCCAAGTTGGAGGTGTGAATACGGTTAGATACATTGATACAAACATGCATAGGTAGATAGACCACCCCCGCAAGGCGCGTGAAGTACCTTAGAATGGCAACGCATTAAAACGGGAAACCAACCTCCATCTTGCCCGTTTCCTTTGTTCTTTTTTTTTATTTTTTATTTCCGCCACAACAATAGCTTCATGATGCTTGCGTCGCAAGGAATTTGAGAAGATGTCGGCGTCCACTGTGAAAGCCCGCTGTTGCCACAGTAATGAAGTTCAGTGCTCGAGAAAAATCCGCAATTTCTTCTTTAAGACTTCTTTCACTGGACCGGACATTTCTTTGTGGCGGGAGCGTTGTTCTCACGATTACCCCACTTCAGACGATAGCATGCACGATCTCTTCCTGTCGGTGTTTCACGCAGTTACAGGTGACGCAATCGAAATCAGCCTGCAATGGTGTCATCGAGCAACCCGACAGAAGAGCAAACGGGCAAGAAAGACCTCGAAGAGGTACGTTTCACACGTTTTCATTTGTCTCACAGAACAAAGTTCGAAGGCGGCACAGAGGCACAATCCGCCTAAGAAAGCAGTCGTGCCCTCTGATGTCAACACCATTATGGCCTATTTGTAAGGTAGATTTACCAAGTGCTTGCGAGAACTTATCGCCCAATAGCCTCCGAAATGGTACGATATGCAAGCATACGTTGGAAATATTTCGCTTTGAGCAAGTCCCGTCTGTGACAATATGGTCATGCACGGGATCAAGCAGTTTTCTTTTTTTGCTGGCTGATTTATCTCAATGCTACTGGAGTAAATTCACGAGACCCAACGGGAAGAATGACGAGAGAAGAACCTGAAATTAAAACAGAATTAGGAGGCAATTTGCGCGTGTATATTATTACGAACAAAACGGGCATTAGTCAACAAATATAGTGAGAAGACCTGCAGTTATTCGTATAAACATGCAGAATCCGCGGTAAACTTATATATTTGGTTTGGTTTCCCTCTAGCTTATGAATCTCGGCCAGATGAAAGTTTCATCTCCAAATTATTGAAGGGTATGTCACAGAATCACGCATTCATAGTGTTGTAAAACAGAGGTGGCTATTCCGCACTAAGATAGCAGTTGTCTTGACTGCACTACGTGTAGCTTCAGGAACTTACTGAACCAGTCATGGTAGCGCTACTGATCTGCCACTTCGATATGTGACACATTCGCATTATTCTTGTTCTATTAAAATCATTTCACTGCTACGGGCACGCGAACAGCAGTCGCCGTCAGGGATTTTAATTCTTCGTGATAATTTGCGTCTAGTGATTCTGTAGAGCGATAAGCACTCATTAAATATCTTTTTATGTTATAACTTTTTTTTATTTGCGCAAAACTGCAATATTTCGTGAGGTTTCCGACCGTGGATCCTCCGTGAAGGTATCATATGAGACGGTCGAAACAGAGTTACGTCCGAATAATTGGATGAAGTGCTAAACGTAGTAAGGCTACTACCCTTCTCGGAAATCAAAACAAGATCCTAGTGAAACACATTTAAAAATCAGTTCTTATCGTAAACCAATCTGCTACGATTCTGATAAAGTACCTGTTTGACCATATATTGCATGGGCACATTCGCATCAGGATCTCATGCATATCTGTGAAATAGAGAGTTCATGTCTCCGGTTCGTTCGGATAAAAGCGTCTTTTGTTTTCCGGCAAACAGACATGCATACGGATTTAACATCTAATGGCGGTTCTTCACCTTCCCTTTTCATCCGGGATTGCTGCGTCATCGGGTGGCGTTCAAAATGTGCAACGTATTCATTTTGCGTCGTCGGTTTCAATGCAATAGTACGTCTCACGCAAAATTTTCGATTTTCTCGAAAATGATTGGCAATAAAATTATTACACGTTTGACATATGGTGTCCACTGCATCTATAGCTTAATGTTGCACCAAAGTATTTTAGATTATCATTTTTGGTTTAACGATGAAAGTGATCAAAATTTTTGTCCGCGGGGGTGTGAACAGAACCTCAAGCGGCTATGACTGGTACAAGAGGGTTTTCTGTTTACAATAGAGCGAATACCACGGTTGTGTGGCTGTACACCGCTGACATCACTAATGGCAAGTTTTGTTTTTGTTTTTTAGAGGCGAAGCTCCTTAGGGTGTGGGTCTGTCCCTCCTCTGTAGTAGTAGTAGTCGTCGTCGTAGTAGGTAGCCACGTCTACTTCTATGAGAAAAAAAAAATTCCGAAAGTTGTGTCCCTAGCGCGGAATCGAACCAGGGACCCCTCGCTCCCGAACGCGCGGCGCTAACCACTACGCCACGAAGCGCACATGAACACACGCACCACGATGGCAATAAATACCCAACATTAACAAAAGACTGCGCGTTTCTAACTCGTTTGTGCTAGCGCGTTACGGCCCGTGTAAGAAACTGGTGCAAGACGCAGTGGCCTCTCCGCCTTACCCCCGTATTCATAAACGCTCCTCGACTTGAACTTGACTTGCCACCGCCTTGGGCAGCGCGTTCGAAACGCGTTGAAGGCGGTGGCAAGTCAAGTTCAAGTCGAGTAGTAAGTGGTTCATTGTCGAGGAGCGTTTATGAATACGGGGGTTATACTCTCTCAGCAGTCATGTGATGGCGTCGGCAAACGCGGTGCACGTTCCGGCATGTGTAAACGGCTACGTAAGACGCTGTGGCCTCTCCCCCTTACTAGAGAGTACTGCACGTTTCTAACGCGTTTGTGCTAGCGTCCCCTTAAGCGGGAGATGGTGCAATTACAATGAAGGGCGCTGTTATAAAATAGGAATGACGTCACCTATGGCGCGTGTCATTGGTGGAAGACAATCGTTCGATTTAGTGCGGCGAGACTGGGCGAATTACACGGAAGATTCACGGTTTACCGATGATTCCCTCAGGAGCTTCGCCCACTCATCATCATTCACCCCGTGGATATGCGGTGTTTTTTTTTTTTTTTACACTTTGAGTTTTGTTCTCGCCTTACGCGTATGTCAAGGCAAACCTCGATTATTAGCGCATTTCATGCAATGCTTAATATAATTCTTGCACATGCCTAAAGCTCCCAATACAGTGGAATCTCAATGATACAAATCTGCATAATACGTTTTTTGGATAATACGTTTCTTTTCTTTTCCCGGCCAACGCGTCCCATGGGAGCAATGTATTTTCATATGATTATTGCGGCCGCGTTCTCAACTGAAATTGGATAATGCTACTGCTGATGCGGGCTTTTACTGCTATTTCTAAAACTCGTAGCTTTGTATTCCAGTGTATCAGCTTAAATAACATTCGAAAGACGTACGAAAAACGTGTTGAGCCTCAGCCACACTGGAGGAAAAGTGCAGGGGGCGCGCCGTCGGCGGTAAAACATTGCTGCGGCATTGCGGCCACACCGAGTGTCGGTGCGCCGCGGCTCAGTTGAGTGAGGAAACGGCGGCTTATTTATTCTAGAACTTTTTTTTTACAGATACTAAAAAAAAAGAAAGCTCATCGCAAACTCACTCATTTTTTAACGTTGCTAAATAAAGGCGCGTTGGCTGCGGTTTGTGTGGCTTCGAGTGATATGCTGCTCTGCATAACGTGTTATGCGGAGCAGTATCATTCGACACCACACGGAGCTTTGCTACTGAGTTTGTCACGGAGTACGCCTATTTTCATACTTTTTGGAGCATGGTTCGGATAATACGATTTCTGGATGATACATTTTATTTTCCGGTTCCCGCGAGAATTGTATCAACGAGATTCCGCTGTACCTGTAATCGCATTATCTATGGTACTTTATCACGTTATGCATTTATGTGCTTGCGCTGCAGGCGTCCAAGGTCGGACCTCCGCACAAGAACGCCTACAGACATTTCGAAGGTCTGCATGTCAGCAATCTGTTCACGGATCGAAACATGCGCTCTGCCCTGTCCTACAAACCGCTTGATGGGGATGTCTTTGTCGTGAGCTACCCAAAGTGTGGCACAACATGGATGCAACATATCGTGTACTGCATATTCCACGACGGCGTGCCCCCTGCGAACCTCACGGAATTCATGAACATGACTCCGTTTTTGGAGCTTCTAGGAGCCGAGGGCGCGCAGGCTATGCCACGACCAAATGCCATCAAAACTCACCTACCGTTCACCAAGCAGCCTTATTTTGCAAAGGCCAAGTACGTCTACATCACCCGGAACCCGTACGACTGCTGCGTGTCCTTCTACTACCACACGAAGAACAAGCCGATGTACCAGTTCGAGGACGGCACGTTCGACCAGTTCTTCGACATGTTCGTCGAAGGAAAAGTGGACTTCGGTGACTACTTCGACCACCTCTTGTCTTGGTACGAACATCGCGGGGACAGCAACGTCCTCTTCGTCACTTACGAAGACCTTAAGAAGGACACGCGTGGCTGGGTGCTCAAAGTCGCGGACTTCCTGGGTAAGGAGTACGGAGACAAATTGAGACAGAGCCCGGATATCTTCGAGAAGATTATGACTGCGATTAGCGTCGACTCCATGAAGAAGATTAACGCCGAGATGAACAACTGGGGCAAGGATTTGACCAGTGTTCCCCTGGAGACGCTGCCTGAAGGGATGAAGTCTTTGGTGGAAGCCATGGGGTCTCTGCTAGACAAGCCAATCAAGGGAGACTTCGTGAGGAAAGGCATTGTGGGGGACTGGAAGAACCACTTTTCGCCGGAGCAGGTCGCCAGGATGAAAGAGCGAATAGCACTCAAGACAGCCGGCAGTGATGTCATGGACCTGTGGAAAGACGCGGGCTTGCCCTAAATATGATTTGCAAGCTGGCGATATTGCGGTCTGACTGTCGAAACCTCTGAGGCACGAGGAGACTGGTCATCTATGCGTTCTTTCTTCCATAAGCCCCATCTAGCGAATAAAGAAACGTAAGGTGGGGCCCTCACACGAGATATTTTAATGTAAGCTAAGGTCACTGGCACAACGCGTAGCAGTGGCTTTGTGCCCACATTCCACGTGTTATATCACGATTACCTTTAGGGTCTATGATATAGTAATCTAGAGAGCAAGTTACTTCTGAGGCGACGCGCATGGGGAGTATTTGTGATCACAGTGAAGTACAGTCAGCATGACTGCGGCACCATCAGATTTTGTGACTGACAACTTTGCGGTAACCAAGTTCAGAACACACGGCTAGCTTAAATTTGTTCTGTTAAGTTCGTTTTACAGTGTTTCTGTGTATGCATACGCAAAGTTTATCGCCGCGTGCTAGCATATTCATTTAACGTCCTTGAAGAAATAAAGCTATTCGCTTAACATTCCAAAATTTGTTGTAAAAAAATAAATTCTTGGCAAGTAGCACTACAAGATTTGTCTATCATTATTGTCGCGGGTGTTTCGTTCCGCAAGCTGGCTGACTCGGCCTTCCGCCAACTTGTGTTCTCACCTTTTTACTTTCCTGATTAAAACCCCTGCCTTATCTATTTTATTAATCATTTATTCTTATTTTTATTATTGTCACTCTGCATAGTACAAAGGATGCACAGCTGCCTGAAACGTATGCCGGATCAGCGACACGAACAGGCGCCATTATAGCGCTTGTTGCTGACGCTATTACGCAGACCTGATGTCATGAAAACCTGTGAAAGGGCAGATAACCTCGTTGTTACCCAGAAAAAAAATGTTACTCATACTCTTTATGAGATATTGGACAATAAAAGTAGAGATTACTCCAAATTACAAACGGAAATAAAATTTCATGACTGATATAGAGTAAAATAAGTAAAGATACGAAAATAATTGTTACACTTAGAAGCATAACATTAAGAACCAATAACCATTAACTGAAAAGTGCAAAAGATGAAAAGAGATGCAAATCTATCTGGGCAATCGGCTGCACTCAGTAAAGAATTCCTGTGCAGCTGACCGAACATTCCCGTGGCTGAATTTAAGGATCGAGGCCTCAAAAGAAAGAATAGCATCATTCGTTCAGGTCAGATAAACTATATGAAAAGAAAGTTCCAAGATTTATTCCATCTTTTTTTTTTCTTTTTCAACAGCGAGGCGGCGACAAGATAGCAACGTTTGCTCGTTTCTTCCTCAATACACAAAGAGCACAGAGGTGAGGCCACGATAACAGACCTGTGTACGGTAAAGGTATAAAGGTAACCTTGACGAGACCCCATATCTTATTCCTCACCAATTTGTGATGGTCGTGGGCAACGCACCCGGCATAGGCAATGGTAAGATTTCAGTAGCAGCCAAGTGCCGCTCCCAACAAAATGAAAAACACATTTCGGTTCAGCATTGTGTTCACGTACGAGGTTTATCCTGAACACGCAGCGCAAATGCGGGACAAAGAGGGCAAAGAAATGAAAATAACGAAGCGCCGAAATTCATTGTTTTTCTTTTATTACACTCTTTGCCATGCCTTCATGTTGTCTTCACAATAATCCTTCGGTTCGTTTTTGAAAAAAAAATTAAGCCTGCGAAAAAGCAGCACTCACTGCTTTTCCATCAAGAGCGGTATGATAAAACACTTGTCGCTTTGTGTTCGGCGTTGGTTTATGCGGTGGTGCTGCTCAGTGCTTGCAGAAATAATTCCCTTCAGAATCTCCAAAGAAGAAGGCCTCACGTGATGGTGCAAGGGTCGTGTCACTTTCGAGGTGGCACGTGATCGTTTCTTGAGCAGCAACAGAGCTAGCGAAAGAACCATGTCGCGAGAGAGGGACAGGTAACGGCGCTGATATTTCATCGCCGTTGTCTGTCCCTTTCGTACGTCTTCGCTGTTCTTTCGCGCTATTTCTGCTAAAGCCAAGTACTAATGAGCCCAAATGCGCACGCTTGTTTCATCGCTTGTTGCGTTCCATAGTAAACAAAGGCGGCGAAGCTGCGTGGCAGTTCACTGGTTATAGCGCGACCGGCTCCTAACCGCACAGTGACAGCATAGTTCGACGCCCGTGGTGGGTATAACTTCTCGGGACATATGGTGAGGCATGATGGCATCACGGAAAGGACGAACACACCAAACCCAGTTTCAAGATTTGAACTGCTGTCTCTGTATAAAAACGCTGCAGAAATATGAAGCACACAGGGTGCGTATGGATAGATGCGTGTAGAAAGTTTTCTTTCTTAGTTAAGAGCTTTCACGTCTTGCATTTCATTAGCGGTGGTGATTAAAGCGGTGCTAGGCCGTGCTTAGGGGGTGCCGTTGTTGTAGTCGAGGAAAAATACGAGAGTTCTTGCGCTGCATGCCGCATCGCAGCCTGCTTGACTTCGATTCTCGGTAGATAATGCACTCCACCTTGGAGTCTGTTTTTTTTTTTTTTTATGCGTGTACTCCACTTTATAGATATCTTTATCACGGCCAGCTTTGGGGGCGTGATGTTCACTGGAGCTGCTCTCTGGTCTGTGGCTTCTATATGTACTGACGTGCGGTGCTGCAAGTTGCAAGTGCGGTGCTGCGGCCGACCGAACGCGTTCGTTTCTTGACACAGCAGCGGTTCTCATCTTCGCCTAAGGTTTGTTTTGTCTCATAAATTATCCGCCCTCCTAGTCGACATTGCGACCGCCTTTTAAAGTAAATATTGTCGATTCGTTGACTGTGCAAGGTGCAATTGCTGCCTATATACGCAATCGCTAAACGTGCTTCAGTGCCAAAACTGTGTGTATACAAACCTGTAAACGTGATGTCGCACGCACAATAGAATCCAAATATGTATGCATGAACATGTTCTAGTTTGTTATGAATTTGGGTTTTGCTTTTTTTTTCGCATTTCAATGTACTCTATTCTTTGTCATTGTTTTACTTCAGTCTTTGTGGTCTGTCATTTTGTTCTCAATTTCCTAGCCCTTCTTCCCATCTTCCATGTCTATGTTTCTGTTCCCTTATTCCTGAAGAGTATAGGCAGGAGGTGTGCCCATTCCGGTAGCAGTTGTCAACGTGCTCCTTTCTTTATATTTCTCTCTTTCAGTTGCATATATGTTCTTAAACCAAATCATAATAATAATTTGTGCTGATGTTAAAGGTATTCTGCTCTGTGGTTTCGTTTTTCTTTTTCTTTTGCAGTGCAGTGATAAATCGAGGCGGTAAAAATAGAGACACCAAGAACCTTTAACAAAAAATTTAGATGGCCAAATATCGGTAAGCTTTAAAAAAATGAGAAACAAAAAGTTCACAAATCCGTATCTATTTGCCAAAAACTGATATCGCTGTTCTGTAAAATTCTTCGGTCACAGCATCTCAAACGGACAAATGTGATGTATGAATTTACAGCTTACGTGAGATTGTTACAATGTTTGCGATGTTTTCCGAAAGTCCTATTCACAAATTAATAATAATAATAATAGTTGCGTTATTTACGGCAGCACCAATAACAACCATCACTGATAAACTTCAAGGGGGTCTGCCTCGCATAGAAAAATGTTGCGACACGTGGTTGAAGTTCCTCAACACAAAAAAAAAACTACGCTCATTTCCTTCCACCGTCGGTCCGCGTGTTCCACACCACGTTATACCATTTATGGTTCACAAATGAATATTTTTCATCATCATCATCAGCCTATATTTCATGTCCAATGCAGGACGAAGGCCTCTCCCTGCGATCTCCAATTACCCCTGTCTTGCGCTAGCGTATTCCAACTTGCGCCTGCCAATTTCCTAACTTCATCACTCCACCTAGTTTTCTACCGTCTTCGACTGCGCTTCCCTTCTCTTGGTATCCATTCTGTAACCCTAATGGTCCACCGGTTATCCATCCTACGCATTACATGGTCTGCCCAGCTCCATTTTTTTTCGCTTAATGTCAACTAGAATATCGACTATCTCTGTTTGTTCTCTGATCCACACGGCTCTCTTCCTGTATCTTAACGTTAGGCCTAACATCTTTCGTTCCATCGCTCTTTGTGCAGTCCTTAACTTGTTCTCGAGCTTCTTTGTTAACCTCCAAGTTTCTGCCCCATATGTTAGCACCGGTAGAATGCAATGATTGTACACTTTTCTTCTCAACGACAAGGCAACCAAGGCAACCAGTAGGTAATTAAGCTCTCCTAAGAAACAAAATACCTAATAAAGAAACGACAAAACACGAAAATGTCCAACTCAAGAGATCAGATAGAATTCGCTGAACTGTCAAAACTGATCAACAAGAAGAGAGTAAGGGATATTCGAAATCATAACGTGGGAAAGATTGAGGAAGCCGTAAAATATGGACGCAACATTAAATCAGTAAGAAGAAAGCTTGGCATAGGACAAGGCAAGATGTATGCACTGAAAGATAAGCATGGTAATATCATCAGCAATTTCGATGACATAATAAAAGCAGCGGAAGAATTCTATACTGACCTGTACAGTGCCCAAAACTGCCAAGCTACTTTCATTCGAAATAGTGATGAAATATTTTTACCCTCATATAAATAGCTGGGCGTCTGCCTAACCTCGTGATATAGCCATGATCTTCACACAAAATTAACATTACCAATGATGCTAACTGCATCCTTGCTTATTTACGTCATATATACTTGTGCCGCGTACCGTCCTCTGTAATAATACATGCTTACCAAACGCTCGAAAGACCGCAGCTCGAGTACACCTGAGCCGTGACGTCACCACGCCGTGCGGATTGGTCGCCATAGTTGTGCAGATGCGGAGCTAAGCCGTGACGTCAGTTACCGCGGGGTATATATACATGGCTCCCGCGTCGCCGCCGCGTGAGCATTGCTGTGGAGAGAGTGAGGCGATCGAAGAAGGTCGTCACTCCGAAGAAAGAGGAAGCGCAGCGCGAAAGACGACGCGCCACTACTCGAGAGCGAGTGAGACAACTTCGGGCCGATCCAGCGTATCGCGCCGCCGAAACGGCGACTAAACGGCAGAGAATTGCAGAAGATTCTGAGTTTCGATTTAGGTGAATTGAATCCCGGCTCCTGCCCCGACACTCAAAATACGCTTCCCCCCTGTAATGGATAAATTTCGAGAGAGCTAGGAAAGCGGTTCCCCCATAATGCACGTCCGGTACACCAGAGTCGCGAAAACGCGATCTCGTCGGTGACGCCATATCGTGCCTGTCAAAATGCGTTGCAGGTTGAGTGCACAAAGTTGGCACAAACAGCGGGGTACAGTTTGACAAACTTTTGCCCCGTGAGAGTCAATTGTCATCAGTCGTTCTTGGCAAGTGCGCAACACTTGTCGCTGTGAAAAGATGAACGCGGCAAAGGCTTCTTCGGCTCTCAGTCCTGTCGGGCTGGTCGCCAGCCTCCAGGGCTGAGCTTGCTTTTAGGGGCGAAGCACCTTAGGGCCGAGCCTTGTCCCTCGTAGTTGTCCGTTGTCCGTAGCTCTGGTTTGCATGTATACTGTGTATACCACAGCCTGTACATGTGTAATGCACACATGTACAGTATATATATATATATATATATATATATATATATATAATGTGTGTGTGTGTGTGTGTGTGTGTGTGTGTGTGTGTGTGTGTGTGTGTGTGTGTGTGTGTGTGTGTGTGTGTGTGTGTGTGTGCGCGCGCGCGTGTGCGTGTGCGTGTGCGTGTGCGCGCGCAGTATATGTACGCCAAGCTCCGGTTCCGGCTTCCGGAGAACGCTTCCGGCATTTTGCCCGAATGATCCCCCGGTGCTTCGCCCACTCATCATCATTCACTTCGTGGACATGCGGTGTTCTTTTTAACTATGGAGTACTCCACAGTCCACAGGAGTAGCAGTAGTATTCGAGCTGCAGTCGACACCCTATATTGCCTCACTTCGTGTTTTAAGAGCATGGCGATGTGGGCTAGTTGGTTGGTCTTCATCTTGAAACGAGCGAGATGTATACCACACGCGACGAGGACAAGAAGAGCGGCGTGTGTGTATCCTTCATTTATGTGGCTTCTCGTGTTATATTTACTGGGACTTTACCAAGGGGGGCGGAACAGCAACGAGAACGTCCCCTTTTCGTCCTTAGTAGCTAGTGATCAAGGTGCATCTTACTGCAAGCTTTTTCTTTTGACACACCCGAACGACTGTCCACCACTTCCTAATTATATATAATATAAATCCGCGGAAGTATACAGTGTAACGAATTGCATTTTGGAACAAAGCACTTCTTCATGCGCTGCTGAGGCTCGTGGTCGTGGTTTCGGTCCCACGGCCTTGGCGGCCGCATTTCTCGAGTCAAAATGAGCAACGCTCGTCTACTTTGATTCAGGTGCGCGTTAAGGAACTGCAGGGAGTCAAAGGTAATCTGGAGTCGCCCATTATGGCGGGCCTTATAAACAGATCGTGGCTTTGGCGCCTAAAATCACTCCCAAAATTAAATATTTTTATCTTCTTGACCACAGTCGGCACTTGGGTCCCGTCTGCTTTTTCAGGTCGACCGGTATACGGGCACAGTCATCGCATCGCAGCCACCAGGTGCATAGGCGGCGGAAAACATCGGCCCTTGCCATCACTAAAGCTTGCGTACTGAACATGCACGGTGGTTCCAAACCACTACACAGAATCCCAGTAAAAAACACAGAACGAAATATAATATGACTATATTTCATTTCAGAACTAAACGAGCTTTACGAACCTAGTTTAGGAACCTCCCTGTTGCCATAGGAACAGTGAAAGTATAGCCACAAATGGGTTTTGGAATATATTGCACTGAAATGCGTATTGCGTACTTTTCGAGAGCATGGACCACAACGCGGAGAAGCACGACGTAGCGCCACCAACAATTAACAACCACATCTGAGCCTTCAGACGCCACAATTGAAGCTCTCGCACGACACCATGTGCGTCTCAAAAAGCTGTACATATTGAAACTTATTTGCGCACTTGTGTTGTCTTTCTTTGTCCCGTCGTTCAGCGCTCCTCCAAATAAGTTTGAAAATGTGCCAACAAGCAAAATTTTCAACCCGACTGTATATATCTGACGTTCGGCCACCAACGTGCTCCCCCGTTCGAGTACAAAAACGGGCGAAAAAAACAAAGAAAGCAATTCGCTTTCAAACGGCAGAAATAGCCAAAGAAATGAATTTGGTTTATTAAAGGAATCGTGTCATTCAAGGCGTATATTTGATGCAGCTATTTTGGTATAGAATTTGGTTTCGTTGCGTAATTCCGTATCTTCATCATCATGTAATAACCCTTAAAGGCCCCTTTCGGGGTATTACATAAAGGGGGGGGGGGGGGGGGACAGAAATGCAGAGCAGTCATGATATCAAAAATTGTATGAACGCTAAATATAGGAAAAATAAAAATAAATATACATATACAGATATATATATATACACGCATATATATATATATATATATATATATATATATATAAAGCAATAGTAGTAAGACGTGGCACAGGTGTAAGCAAGGTGATTAGGTTTGATAATGGGCTGTGAGTAACTGCTTGAATTTTGAGCTATCACGCTCAATAACTATTGATTGTGGCAGTTCGTTCCAGTGCTCTATTGCGATGGGCAGGAAAGATTTATGAAATGCGGTAGTAGTTGTATGAAGATGTTGTACACGAAAGCTGTTGAAAAGTCGACGAGAAGTGCGGTGAGGAGGAAGAAGAAGTGTATTACGCAACTGGGGAAAATAGTAGTAGAGTTTGTGAAAAAGACACAGTTGTGCAATCGTGCGACGAGTTGACAAGGACTGGAGATTAAGAGAAGATTTAATGCTACTGATACTTGTGTTCCAATCGCGTTGTGAAGCTATAAATCGCGCAGCCCGATTCTGTACAGATTCTAATGCGTTAATTAAGTAAGTCTGATGAGGGCTCCAAATTGGTGACGCACATTTGAATTCAGTGCGGATGAATGTTTCGTAGGCTAGTTTTCGAATAGAAGCGGGTGACATTGATAGGATCCTTTTGATTAAGCCGAGCGATCTAGAACAATCAGCCGCTAGTTGTAAGATGTGGCCGGACCAGGTGAGTTTGTTTGATATTGTGACGCCTAGGTATCGGTATGTATCTGTGGATGAGAGGACCGATGAATTGAGGGAATAGGGGTAAATACTGTTGTTTGGCTGCCGAGAAATGGACATGAAATTACATTTTGAAGTGTCAAGTACCATAAACCAGCGTGAGCACCAGTTAGTTATTTTGTTGAGGTCATTTTGCAGCGACAAATGATCAGTTTCCGAGGTTATGCGCCGGTACAGGACGCAGTCATCTGCAAACAAACGCACTGAGGATGCTATGTCGTTAGGGAGGTCGTTAATAAAAAATATAAACAAAAGGGGACCAAGGACCGAACCTTGAGGAACGCCGGACCTCACGGTTTTGCTAGCCGAGCTACGGTTGTGAATTACTGTGTACTGGGACCTGTTAGTAAGAAAACAATGGACCCATGATAATATTAAAGGGTCACGACTGAGGCAAGAAAGCTTGGTCAATAGTCGACGATGGAATATACGATCAAATGCTTTTGAAAAGTCGAGGTAGCTAACGTCTGTTTGGAAGCCGAAATCCAGGTTGAGGTGAATGTCTGTGGTGAACTCGAAAAGCTGTGTTTCACATGAAAGACCTCGCCGGAAACCATGCTGGTTAGGAAAAAAGAACGAGTGGTTATCCAGATGGGAGGTTACGTGGGAGTATATAACATGCTCTAAGAGTTTGCAAGCTATGCATGTCAGAAAGATGGGGCGATAATACGATGGATCGGAACGGCTGCCAGATTTGTGTACGGAACGACATGGCTGATCTTCCAGTCTTCGGGAATCGAGCTGGTGGAAATTGATTGATCAAAAATAAATTCTAATATGGCACTGGAAATTGATTTAGTTCCTTTTAGGAGTTTAACAGGTAGGTTATCGGGGCCATGAGTACTTGAAGTCTTCAGGTTATCGATAAGTTTGGATATACCTTTCTGCTGTAATTGTTATGGGTGGCATCTGCGTGAGGTTGAGGGGAGGTAGGGGAGGTATTACTTGGTTAGGTTCCTGAGTGAAAATTGAACAAAAATAAGAATTCATGGCATCGCTGCGTTGATGAACAGGAACTTGGGAGCCATCTGGGTTGAGTAGGGCGATGTGTTGGGAGGGAGCAGATTTGTTTGTTAGTACATTCCAGAACTTTAAGGGGGTTATCGCGAAGGATATTCAACAGATCCTGGTGATAAAATTTACGCTTTGTTTGCTTTAAAAGAGAGGTGTACTAGCGCAAAGCCTTGAAGTAATTGTCCCACTTTTGTGAAAAGTATATATCTATACTCGCCGTGGTGGCGTAATGGCTTTGACGTTGTGCTGTTAAGCCCGAGGTAGAGCAGGATGAATTATCCCAGCCACAGCGGTCGCATTTCGATGGAAGCGAAATCCGAAACACCCGTGTACCGTGCACTTGCTGCACGTTAAAGAACCCCAGTTTGTTTAAATGAGTCCCCCACTACGGAGTGCCTAGTAGTCAGATCGTGGTTCTGGCGCATAAAACCCCAGAATTTAATTTTTAACAGCCGAGCTGTTTAAGCTCTTGCTTGCGCCGCGTAGTGCGAACAAAAACTGCTCCTGGCGATGACGTCACCGCGCGTTGCCTAGCAACCACCTCGCGGAGCGGCGTGCGCTTTGCCTTCTCTCCGTGCCGTGCACATGTTGCCTTGACATGGGGCGTTGAGGAGAGGGAAACAGAGCATGCGCGTGGCGCGCGCAATGCGCGGGAGAGTAGGACGTTCTGGTGGGCTAGTTGGTTCATAGCTTTTAGACGTTTATAAACTGCGCAAGAAAACGAAGACACAAGAAGGAAAACACACACGACACCACGAGCGCAGATTTCCTTCTTGTGTCTTCGTTTTCTTGCGCAGTTTATAAACGTCTAAAAGCGCGGGAGAGAGAAAGAGAGAATGAGAGCGAGATAGAAAGAGAAAGAAACTGTAGCAGCACCAACGAGGCAACGGCCAGAGCTGCTGCCGACGCCGTACGCGTTTCCCCGCGTTCGCGCCGAACGCGCGTGACGGCAGCCGGCGCCTCTGGCGGCGGCACGGCAAGTTTCGACCAGCCACACCCCGGCAAGTGTGGAGGCGAAGCTTGACCGTGACGTCAACGGGGAGATAAAGCTCGGAGCCACTGCGACGGCGGCGGAACTCTCGTTGACTCTGTGGCGAGTACATGTAGCCTTGACACGGGACGACCAAAGAAGATCCGGACACCCGAAGAAGAAGCCGCTCATCTTGAAGCGCGTCGCGCAGCCAAGCGAGAATCCGCGCGTCGGCGGCGAGCCGATTCTGAATACCGTGTCTAGCAGCACTTAGCATTTCCTAACCACTATTGCAAGCTGCCCACATTTAAAAAAAAAAAACTTCGTATAGAACAGAGCCGGCAAACGGCACACCTGCATTGGCATAGTACAGGTGACGGTGGCTGTATGCGTATGTAGACGCCGACTCGATATACATGTTTCCTGTCCTGTGCTGAGCCAACACTTCATAACAATTCTAGGTGTTCATTGGGACGTGTTGGACCATGACGTAGTTTCCTTAAAGCGGAAGCCTGGGTAGACCTCGAGAGAACCCGCTTCTGCGGTAAAAATGCCTGTATGTGCCCTGTGCTCACCACAACGTAAAAGGTCACAATCTGAAGTGCAAGCGCTGAGATGGACTGTTGCCGCATAAAAGCCGACGTCACCGAAAGCCGAACGCACCGCTTTGGTGCGTTCGCCGCTGCGCGGCACAGGCAAGGTCAATCCAAATGGGTCATGAAGCTTCGGCGAAAAGCGATCCATAACCAATTGTCACCGACATCACCAAGGGTGGCTATGCGAGCGGTGATTGAAGCGCGACCATGGGAGGAGTCAAGTTTGTGGCAGAAAATCACGCGGAAACTCCTCTGGGAGTTGTCTAGTGACCCCTGACACACGGGCACTCTAAAGTCCTTTATGTGAGGGGACATCTACCGGAAAGGCGTTCATGCGCAGTGACACACGACAAAGGAGTATCTCCCTCCGGGCAAAGTTCCTTTGCGGGAAAGAAGATCGGGCATCTACTTTTCGACCGGAAAGGTGTACTCTCGCATACAGCGTGCGCAACTAATCAATAGAAAGAAACCTGTCGCAAAACTACTGTGCCCCGTAAGCATTTTTTTTTACCTTGCGAAAATGGAAAAAAAATGTTTTTCAGTTCTAAAATCGCTAAATGTAATCTACATCCGCAGCTTTTTTTTTAATGTTTTCTCTCTTGATGCTTTAACAAGCAGCGCAATTTCTTTTGCGGCGTTCATCTGAGGAACCAATTAAAGAAGTTAGTGCGGTGCCGTGTGTCATCGGCGCAACCCCATTTTGCAAAGGGTCCTTCGGAGTAACAAAAGGGGTTTCCGGCAAAGGACTTTACTTTTGCCCGTGTGTCAGGGGTATAAGTATGTGTAAGCATTGTGCCACTTGTTCATATATCCACGCAGTCCGGTGTCATTATCAATGTTATGAAACTTGATTCGACCAGTACAAACCCTTATCAACCCATACCGGTTGATATCAACCTTATCGAATTCGATCCGAGCCTTGTCAACCCTTATCGGTCAGCATCAACCTTATCGCAATCGATCCGGCCCTTAGCTGTCCTTATCAACCTTATCGGGCATGATCCGACGCTTATCAACTCTTATTGGTCTTTATCAATTTTATCTGACTTGATCCGATCCTTATCAGCCCTTATAGGTGATAACTTTTTCTCAGAATTGCTCCGACCATTATAAGCCCTTATCGCTCTTTAGCACCCACTCTAAAAAAAAAGTTTACGCCCTTTGGGTTGTATTTTGTCCCCAAACGCTTGCGTTTCCTTTCTTTAAAACTCAACGCTCGCTACTTTCCTGCCGAGAATGCTGTTTCACACTGATAACGCGCAAGCCTATCGTGACTAGGAAGTACCGGGCTCGCAGCGTTAAAGAACGGAAATGCGGACAAGACAGATGACGATTATTGTGTGGGAACAAGACACAACCCAAAGGATGTAAACTTTTTTTACAGTGCCTTATCCATCCGCGTCGAAACATTCATTATCAACCGTGATGAGACTCGTATAACCCCTCAACACTCCTTATCATTCTTATCAACTCTGGCTGCTTACCTATCTGTGTTGTGAAGTGCATGAGCCCTCACAGATCGGTGGCATTTCGGTCTGTGAAGGAAAGCCCCAACGAAAGGCGCATCCCGCGACCACCAAAACGCATCGGGGATGCGGTGTGTTTGGCATCAAATTTTCGCAAAATCCGAATTTTTCTGTTGTCTACAGAGCTCTAAGACGGCTCCACATATTGTCCTAGTGATGGCTTCTGTTCCATAATTACCAAATATTTCAACAAAGCTTTCATAGAAACTGCTCTCCTTTGACATTTGTTTTGTACCGCAAGTACAACACATTCATATGGTTCAGAACTTCAGATATATTCACCTTCTGCAAGCGTGGGTGTTTAGCTCAGTCGGCATATGGACACTATGATGTTAAAGGCCGATCTGTGCATGAATGCTTTGTGGAAATGGTTATGAAAGTACGTGATGTGTATAAGACGATTTACTGCGATGAAGCTGTGATGTTAGTGTTTGATGCTTTAAGACAGATAAAACGAGTGTGATCTGTGATCACAAACATCCATTAACAGCGGAACTGTTTTAAGGCCGAGGTTGAACCGTGCCGAACGTTGATCAGTAGTGAAAGCAGAGAATAGGAGGAAAGGAGGTGCAGAGAGAGAAAGAAAGAGACAGACAGACAGAGAGCGAGAGAAATAAAGAAATAAATAAAACATTATGAACTTTCTTAGTGAGGCGGGATTCGAGCCCGGGTACCCACGGTCCGAAGGCGAGCGTCATAACCACTGCAATTTTTTTAATAACCATTGCGCTATACACCCACGCTTGCAGAACATGCATTTATGGGAACCATATGGTTGCATTGTACCGACGATTGCAACACAACTTGCTATGGGCAAGAGAAAGAGCGAATGAGAGAGAGCGAGAGAAAGAGAGAGAGAACGAAAGAAAGAGAGAGAGAAAGATAAAGAAACGATAGAAACTTTCTTGGTGAGGCGGGATTTCAACCTGGGTACTCACGGTCCGAAGGCGAACTTTATACCCACTACGCTATACACCCACGCTTACAGAGCTCCACTGTTTTATCAGATTTCACAAGCGATAAACTGGCTTGATTTTAGGCTTGTAGTCAAAGAGGGGGAAAAAAACATATGTGTTCAGCTCAGTGGGTAAGACACTAGGCTTCTTAGTGTAGGGTCGATAGGTTCGAAACGCACCACCACCAACGTTCTTCCTTTTGAATGTATTTTGTTTTCTGTATATTAATTTCTTTTCGACTTTTTCTATCGATTAAAAAGCTACCAATCATCTACAGTTGCACTATTATAACAATTAAGTAGACTTGACCAATTGCGCACTTATTTCCCAGCTACAAGGTGTTACGGGAGACACCGTTTCGCCGAGGTACTCGCCAAAGAATGCCTACGCATTAAAAAAAAACGTTTTTTATGTGAAACGAGACACTGCTTGATTTCTTCTAACGAAAATAAAATTCCTAATCAACTTTTTTTTCTTTATCATTAACAATAAATGCCTTTTTTCAGCGCCTGCTAAGAACGGGCGCGTTCACGCCACCATCAGTTGCAATACAATGCAGCTCTTGAAGTCCGCAGAAAGGCGTGCTCGCAAAATTCACCTGCTATATACTATACGCCTCCTTAAAACGTTGCGTTGCTTGAATTGTCAACCTTTGTCAGGATTGCGGTGACGCGATGTTTCTGGGCTGTGTTTCGTCGTTCTTCAAAGTGTTCAGTGAAAATTGGTGAGTTACGAACGCCAAGTGATCGTTTACTTCAGCTGCTTTCGTGCGGCTGCACTGGCCAACGCGTATATGGCGTCTGATGATGCTGCACCACTCGACACACAAAGCCTTTTTTGGCCTGCAAAGAAACGACGTTCTGTGCATGGGTGCGATTTTGGCACCCGTACGGCTGACATTTTGTTGCATCGCTTTCCGCGCCAGAAGCTGAAAACGCCCATCGACTTGAATTGCGGGGCAATTGGAAATCCACCTGTAATGGCAGGCCAAAAAAAAAAAATCGCCTCTATGACAACGAAAATGACGTCACTTCTGGTTTTAACGGATGTGGCGTCAGGTTATCTTTTGTTCCGCCGGTAGTGTTCCCTCGTCACGGAAGAGATTGATACTACCGGATCTCTTAGATCATAGGTATAGCGGTACAAGGTAGATAAGTTTTGAGGAAGAGAAAGAAAGGTTAAGGAGATGAATACAAAAATGCTAGAATGAAAAGCATATATAGCATAGCTGATTAAATCAAGCAGGCTGGGTGACTACATTTCACCGCCTCGTTTCAAAGGGGATGCCATTAAATCATCATCATCATCGTCGTCGTCGTCGTCATCGCCCACTTGATGATACCTGATTAGATCGAGCAGGCTGGGTGACTATTTGTCGCTGCCCCGTTTCGAAGGGGAAGTAACCAAGAACAGAGCTTCGAGCGCTATCTGACCGTGCTCTACGCCCTGGCGGGCGATTAGTGTCAGCACCCTAACTATTCTTATTAGACCGTGATATAACAAACCTGCTAGCCGTCGCTTTAACCAATGCTCGCACACAGTTCCACATCAAGTAGCATTAGAAAAACGTGTCTTTCTTTATGTCCGGTCATGGGGAGAATGCTACCTATGCAGAAAAAATGAAATCTTAGGTGGAGCTTTAACTGTTGGTATAAGCGGCACGGCTTAGTGGCTGGCGTTGAGCTGCTATAAGCACGAGGTCGCGCGTTCGATCCCCGTCCGCGGCGGCCTCATTTCGACGGGAGTGGAACGCCTGTGTACTGTACATTGGATGCACGTTAATGAACCCCAGGGGGTGAAAATTAATCCGGAGTCTCCACTACGGCGTGCGTCATAATGAGATCGTGGTCTGGGCACGTGAAACCATAGAATTTAATTTAAATGTTTAACAAACAAACAAACCACAACAACAATAAGAAGAAGAATGAAAGAAAAATTGAGAAATTTGGGGACTTAGTGGGCCTTCTGTCAGAAAATATTGAAAGGGTTGCAGCCATCTAAGGTGAAGCGTGCCACAATCTTAGAGCATATATATATAGTCATCCGCGCTAGCCCGCAGCGAGAGCGTGGGCTTCATTACGTCGATCACGGTCGCTCGATAAAAACGCGCCACGTGTGTTTGCATCGAGCGGGCGTGCAC
The DNA here is from genome assembly GCF_013339745.2 of Dermacentor silvarum. Taxonomy (NCBI): domain Eukaryota; kingdom Metazoa; phylum Arthropoda; class Arachnida; order Ixodida; family Ixodidae; genus Dermacentor; species Dermacentor silvarum. The sequence goes on from NC_051155.1 coordinate 135,326,660, forward strand.
ACGTGCCAGCTGACTTGCAAGAGATGACTACTGCACGATCCGGTGGCAAGAGCGGCTGCTTTTTACGCTTTTGCGGCCTACTGTACACACGATAATGCGGTGCCCGAGCGACCCCGTGAGCGCATAAGCGATTTGAGACTCCTGCTAGTACTTCTTTCTTTTTCTTTATCTTGTTTTTTATACAAACCACTGCGCATGTAGCTGCAGCTGCCTCTTTGAATAGAGAAGGCGCATTAAGAAACGCCGTGGCGCACTGCCGCTTCCTGCCGAATCTATAGCCATGGCCACTCGCCCCTTTTTTATACGCCACTGACTACCAAAATGTCGTCGGACGAATCCACCAGAAGCTGATAAATATCGAAATACGTATCGTTATGTTGTACAAGAAGACTTTATTGAATATGCTCTAAATTTTATCATGCACAAGAAGGGAATCATGCGCTGCTATAGCCTAAACGGCAGCTTGCTATGTACCCTGATGTCACTCATTAGTGCTGCATAACTTCTGTAAGATAAAAGTTTCCGTGGGATCCTTCGTGCCGAATGATGTTGGTTGAGCACCGTCGCTTTCTAAAATGCAACAACGCGACCGTCGGCTCGAACGTGGTCAGTATATCCGAGAAAATGCGGCAGTAGCGGCGTCCTTGACTCCGAACGTGGAGGAAGTTACTTTTCCTTCCCCCGCAACGCAGAATCACACGAGAGCCGTTTTCGCTCATCGCCAAGGCCGCGAGCACGCCGGAAGTGACGATATTGTGACGCCACTGTGGTGACGCAACTAACGGTTGCGAAGGGAAAGAGAATGCAATGAACGTGGCTTCTGAGATTGCCCAACGAGCCGGTGATCCCGAAGGCCTCAAGCATAGAGACTGCACTTTTTCCGTTGAGTGCTGCTTTCTTTCGTGCGCTTTCATCTCGCGGAGCGCTTGGTGGCGGGTGGGCGTGACGTTCACTCGGTCGCTCCCGCCGTTTGCCGGCCAACAGAACCCGGACGTGCGCTGACGCGGCAGCTCTGCTGATCTACCCACAAGGTTGGTTTTGTCTCATTGTCTGGTTTCCGACATCGGCAGCTTTTTTTTTTTTTTTTTTTTTTCGCTCAGTGCAAAAGTATGTGTTCCTTCCCGCATCCGCATTTATAGTCTGTTCCAAGAGACATATGTACCAATTAGTTCTTTAAAAGTGTCCTACTAAATATATTTTCCACGTGCACCGTCCCTTGAGGTATCAATGTGAAATATTATACAATAAAACACCTAACGGAGAAAAAAAATCAGCGGCGATTTAGCGGTAAATGGGTAGAGAAAAAAGTGGAATAACCGGTGGACCATTAGAGTTACAGAATGGATACCAAGAGAAGATAAGCGCAGTCGAGGACGGCAGGAAACTAGGTGGGGGGATGAAGTTAGGAAATTTGTAGGCGCAAGGTGAAATCAGCTAGCGCAAAACAGGGGTAATTGAGATCGCTAAGAGGCGCCATCGTCTTATTGCAGTGGACACAAATATAGGCTGATGATGATGATGATGATGATGATGATGATGATGATGATGATGATGATGATGATGATGATGATGATGATGATGGGAGAGAAATACGTCAGCATTTAATTGCGTCGCACGTCTTTGAGGTCTCGGATCCATGATTTAAACCGCGTTGACTACAATGCAAAGTGTTGTTCAGGGGCTACCGGCTTCCCACACTTCAAAGACACGCAGTCTTTTTCCACTTTGATGCTTCTAATGCCAACGTATTAAAAATATTACGGCCAAGTACTTCATAGCGCTAACTGCAATCGCGTTGTAGGCGATTGTCAATCTTATGCTCTAGGTCCTAGAAGTACGTGTTCGAACCTGAAAAGGAGCTATTGAAAATAAGTTTTGAGTCTAGAAAGTGTGAGGTTTTTGTACTACTTTGGTTTGACTTGAATTAATTAATTAATTAATTAATTAATGACCAATAATATAGAATGACCCGTAACGCTGCAGAACTGCTTCCAAGCCTAATTTCAGCAGCGCGATTAGAGCACTGTGTGCATCGTCGCCAGGGTGCAGTCAGTCATTAAATGGGCACTAAGGGAAAAAAAATTAATACAGTGTTAAATAGTAAATTAAGCTTCCACAATGCCTAAAAAACACCACCCTCACAATGAGAAGAGCCTTGATAAGTAAGAAAAGAGCCAAAACCAAAAAGAGGGTCGCAACGCGGCCTTGAAGTGCCCGCGCGTCGTTTCGCCTTGAGGTCATGAATTTTGACGGCGTCTGCCGTGACGTCATGAATTTTGACGCCGTCTGCTCGGGCCTAATTAATTGTTTTATAGGTAAGGATAGACTACGTTTTAATATTTCCTACGACTGAACACGGCAAGTTTCGAGAAATTTTACTGCGCCATAAAGGCCCAAATTATCATCGTCAGCAGCAGCAACAGCCTATTTTAATGTCTACTGCAGTACGATGGCCCCTCCCAGCGATCTCCAATTAATTACCCCTGTCTTGCGCTAGCTGATTCCAACTCGCGCCTGCATTTTCCTAATTTCATCACCCCACCTGGTTTTCTGCCGTCCTCGACTGCTCTTCCCTTCCCTTGACACCCATTCTGTAACTCTATAATGATCCACCGGCTATCCATCCGACGCATTACATTGCCTGCCCAGCTCCATTTTTTTTTTCTCTTACTGTGAATAAGAATATCAGATGTCTCCGTAATTGCTTTCTGATCCACACCGCTATCTTCCTTTCTCTTAATTTACGCCTATTTTTTGTTCCATCGCTCTTTGCTTGTATACTTAGCTATTGTTCTCGAGCTTCTTTGTCAACCTCTAAGTTTCTGCCCCATATGTTAGCACCGGTAGAATGCAATGATTGTGTACTTTTCTTTTCAACGACAGTGGTAAGCTCCCAGTGGTAAGGCCCAAATACAACTTAATTCGTTGAAATCCACGACGTCAGTTTATATATTTTATTTTTTTAGTAATCAGCCTCGTACCGCCAATTAGCGAACATAGAGTTCTGAAACAGTGCTTTAGCAGTCTAAACTGCACATGGGGTCTATACCGTGAAAACCTACTAAAGGCGCTCCCTTTTTTCATAAAAAGTCTCAAGTACATGAACATGTCTGTAGTATCTTTGCGTGGCAGAAAAAGTAAAGAAGAGAGAAAATCTTCGATTCAAAAGCTTTCTCGTTTTACCAATGGTATCCGCTTTCTGAAAGCGCATTGTTCGCACGGTGTTGTGGTCTACCGGCTGTGGACTGGTACCGCTCGATGACCATGCCCTGCTAAACAGAGCTTGCCTTGCACACTCAACGTTCCCTTAGCGTCTACAATCGGTCGTACATCGCTGCCGAACCAAAAGACAGGCGGCATGATTTCCGGTTGTTTGTATCACTTCGTTGCTTATGCTCTCGTATACAGCATTCTCGCTCACAGTAGGTAAGCGTTCACTCAAACCGACGTTCCGTGAGCCCTAGTTGGATATGTCTGCGAGAAACGATCGCATTATATATGGTGTAATGATGTTTATGTTATGGTGTAATAGCGTATATACTGTATGCCGTAAGCCTGTGCAATCTCATTCAAATGTTTGTTCTCTTGTACGCTTATCATCTGTCACAGGCAGAAGGAGCAGCTCTTGACATCGGTTTGCCATGGCATCTGCACCAAACCCACATGAGGAGAAAAGCGGCAAGGAAATGGCCACTGCACAGGTTCAAAGGCGTCCTTGTACTTTTGTTGCAAATTATTATTTCTTATGCGCAATTAGCGGTGTAAGGTGAAACGATATTCGTAACATGACGATATGCCGGATGTCTCACGTAACTTGAATCAAGCTAAAAACAAAGTGGTAGACCGTAATCGATTAAGGCCAACGGCATATAATTCGCAGTCCTCCTCGGAGTTACTGATATATTTTTTGAAAGGTCCGTAGGTAACCAATTAGTTAAGTTTCATTATGTAAGTATTTTATTATAAGTACATTTGCGTAGAAGAATTATAGAGCGTGCTCACTATGAAGCTGGTTTCATGATGTCACATTTTAGTGTTTTATAAAGCCCTCGAGGTTCGAAAAAAAAAAAGAAAGGAAAGACTTCACTGCGCTAATGGTTTGCCGCGCTCTGAACAGTGTTTCCGAAAAACAAAGCCCGCATGCCCATGTAATGGAAGCCGACGGGTGCGTTTCGATCCACTTCGAGCCCCGGCACATCGCTTGTCATTTCGGAGCCTGGCGGATTTCGACACAACGCCGGTGCTGACATGCTGCCTAGCCAGTCGTGTCTGGTCGATCGATCGCTTCTTTCTTGCCATATAGAGTTTCACACAATTACTAGATAGAACTGTGACGCTAGGGGGAGCTGCGAGCAGGGCAGTTCAGCCATCATGGTACTGATTTGTATATATATATATATATATATATATATATAGTATACATGAATTTGCCTAGACTTCGTCCTTCTGGCTTTAAACGGCTTCGTGGCTTTGCAAAGTGACCATTTTTAAGAAATTACTGCGGCGTTATAAATAATTAAATGAACACTATTAAAATTGTCCGGACGGCAGGATTTGAACACCAGACCTCTAAGCACAGAAGCCCGATATTGAGACCATCACGCCACGGACGTGCAGACAAGTGGAACCACTGCAATAAGCAGCGATTATGCGTGTTTGCAAGGTCTTACTACCCTCTGCATATAAAAAGTGTGAATTGCTTTGAAATTTAAGCCAATTTAGGCACAGATAAAGCGTAATGAACGAAGCCACAAGTACGTCTGAAGCCCCAAGCACGAAGATCAGACAAATCCATGTACTACCCATCATTCCCATGGTGGTTGAACGATTGCGGCACTACAGAGCTCCCTCTATAGTAATAGCAGGAATCTCTTTGTTTCTTACAGCGGACATGCGGCTTAGTGTTCATTTGTATGAAGGCCCACTATACCGGATGTTCAAAATTAAGCTTTACGGAATTTTTAGAAATTGCCTGTGGCAGGTAGCATAATTCTTATCATTGAGCTGGGTTAATCGACGAGGCGGACATTAGTAGCGCGAGAAATCGAAGCCCATATTCAACTAATTAACAAAAATTCACTTATTAACTGCTTATTTAATTACTTTACGACGCATATTGCAATTTACGAATTGTAGCCGGTGAGTTTGTCAGGCGTATCCACTTGGTCGTAGCAGCTCGGCGCGGCGGTGCGGAACGGCGGCGAACCGAGACGCAGCTGTGCCAAGTGGTTGCTAGGCAACGCGCGGTGACGTCATCGCCAGGCGCAGTTCCTGGTCTACGCTATACGGGCTAGCCTCCGGCTTAAACAGCTCCGCTGTTAAAAATAACGTCATGTAAACAACTTCACTGGGTGTTTCTGAGCACGCTCTATACACTCAATGCGCCCTGGTTGGTATCGCTTAAGGTGTACTACTCTCTTTTTTTCAAAGTTTGCTTGAAGCTAGATACACCCGGTTTAACGACCGTAGTACGAATTCTAGCAAAAACGGAGTATATGAATATGATATGCTATAGTAGATATCACGCTGAAAAAGTAGTTCTCGGTAGATCATATATGATGATACAAACAGATAACCAGTGGCCTCTAAGTAAACAAAAATATTTGAAAAAATCATCCGCCATCGAGGACAGCAGATTATTCGATTCTCCTCCGCCCCTCTACACACACCCCTCTTTTCTTCTGGTCTAAGTAAATAGTATAATATCAGCAGCCTTCTTTTTAATAGAACTTTATTTAATTTTCGACACCATGCTGTCATTCCTTGCAGCCAAAGGCGGCCGTTGGAACCTCTGCAGTGACTTAAAGGGATACAAAGAGGAATAGAGTCGACTCCCGTTAATTCGATCTTAGTTAATTCGACTTTTCGCTTAATTAAAACGCACTGATACGTCCTGGCGAAATGTCATACATTGCTACGGAAAGAAAACTCGTTTAGTCTGAGCGCGAAAACATGCCGCTTCGGTCAATTCGACCCCTACCTGCCAGTGCGGACGCCCCCTCATACGTATAGCGGTTACTAAAAGCTTCAAAACACAATAAATTACGCAGACTGTAGTGACCAGACCGACGCTGATGACGTTGCCGACAACGCTCAATGTGGCAGAAGTTGAGGCTGGGCTCAGCGCTGCGTACCTTTTCTTTTGAGTTTAACGCTGACGCAACTTTTAAACGTGTCGGCGCTCTTCGCCACATGCTGCTTAAATCTCGCTTTAAGAGCAAGAAGAAAAATACATTACAAGCTAGTCCAAACAATAAAAAAATTGAATTCGTTCATTTTGCCTCCGATTGTCAATTCTCAATCTCGGAGTCTCAAACTGGTACAGCGCAACAAGGAAAGAAACAGCCGAGCTGGTCAAAAGAAGGATCAGTTGGCCGGCTCGTCTGTTTCTTCCTTTCCTGGTTGCGCTGTGCCAGTTTGAGAATACAATTTAGCAACTCGCCCAATCCTCAACAGTAGCCCATCTTGAAGGCCATGCTGAAAGCAGACAGCTCGGCTATTGCGCGACGAAACAGACATCAACATTCGTCTTTTCTTCGGAGACTTGAGCGAGCCCACTTCTGCTTGGCGTCGTCGACCTGACAAAATTGGTCTCTGAAGTCGGTTAATTTTATTTTATTGTTTCAGGCATGCAAGCCCGGCTCTCAGAACTTTTACCGAGATGTGGATGGAGTGTACCTCAACATCGGGTATCCAGAGCAGAATGTGCGCTCCGCGTTATCCTACAAACCGCTAGACGGTGACCTCTTCGTGGCGAGTTACCCGAAATGCGGCACTACTTGGATGCAGCACATTGTGTACAGCATACTCCGCGACGGCGCGGCTCCGGCGAACATCATGGAATTCATGAGCAGCAGTCCATTCTTGGAATTTATGGGAGCTGATGGAGCGCGCGCTATGCCTCGGCCCGGGGCCATCAAGACCCACTTGCCGTTCAACAAGGTCCCTTACTCGACTCAGGCCAAGTACATCTACGTAACCCGTAACCCTTACGACTGCTGCGTGTCGGCCTATTACCACGTGAAGAACTTCCATTCGATGATTTTCGACGGCACATTCGACGAGTACTTTGACATGTTCGTCCAAGGAAAAGTAGACTACGGCAGCTACTTCGCCCACCTTTTGTCCTGGTATGAGCACCGCGGCGACGGCAACGTGCTCTTCCTGACGTACGAAGACCTCAAGAAGGACACTCGTGGCTGCGTGCTGAAGATCGCCGACTTCGTCGACAAGCAACAGTACGGCGACAGGTTGAGGCAGCACCCGGAAGTTTTGGACAAGGTTCTCGACACGATTAGCATCGAGTCCATGAGAAAACTCTACTCCCAGTTGGGAGAATGGGCCAAACAAATGGCCAGCATGCCCTTGGAAGCACTACCCGAAGCGATGAGGTCGGCAATCGAAACTGTGAAACAAATGCTCTCAACGCCTATCAAAGGAGATTTCGTGAGGAAAGGCATTGTGGGAGACTGGAAAAACCACTTTTCGTCGGAGCAGGTCGCGAGAATGAAAGAGCTGATTGCTGCAAGGACCGCCGGTAGTGACGTCATGGATATCTGGAAGGACACGGACCTACCCCGATGAAGAAAGAACAATGACAATTTCCTTATTATTTTATTATTTTTTTATTTCCTGGGCAGCTATTCACAAAATGACAGGTACTGGTTTTTGGTCTTTGTCGTACGGTGATCGAATAAAGTGCATTAATTTATTTAAGTTCTTTCCTAAACAATATCGCCGAATAGCTTGCACCATGTGCTTTCTTTTCTCCACAAACGAGCACTTCTTTCACAAAGATGTCGTGCTTGTAATGTGTATGTGCCGCTCTTAGTGCAAAAAAAATGTGGTTGATCCCTCTTATATAGGAATCGGTATAGAACACGAAAGTGAAACGTGTCTTCACAGAAGTAGTGTAATGTTTATTGCACATTGATATATAATGTCTATTGGTGTTTTGTGGCTAAAGCGCCCTTAGGCGTTGATGCACCCACGCTGACGCCTGGTGGCACGTCTCCTCCATCACGACTACCAACGTCGATGACCATGAGCAACCGTCGTGCATATGGAAGCTGCACTACGCTGCACACGCTAGCACAACGCGAAAGACGAAGCACGTAACTGACACACTAATACAACGCGCAAGACAAAGCACGTAACTGAATCGTCACCGAGTCAAATCAGCGCGTACAGCGCGTCGTAATTGCAGCCTCCGCGATCAACTTCAGAAACATTTTCAGAGCTAATTGCGGAGGCCACGCTCCGCTGTGCTGAGTACGGTGAACGCCACCTAAGTGGCGTTGGTAGTGCTTCTTGATGCCAGCGTCCCTTCGAATGCTGGCATCGAGGCGTCGTAGTGCTGAGACCACCGAAGCGTTCACTGTCGGTGCGCGTTAGTGTCATAATGCAGTACTTCTCTTTTCTGCTCGTAGGCGGCGGCACCGCCCCGAGCAAGAGCGCGGGTACACGGAGGAGTGTTAGATATATAAGGCGCGTCTGTGTAGCTCTCTGCAAATGCGTTTGTGGCGCAATGGGTTAAACGCTCGGCGATCTATCGTCGCGGACCGAGAGGTCGTGGGTTCGATTTCCAAATTTTGCATGTTTGTGGAACTTTTTCTTCTGGTTTCTTTCTTTGTATTATGTTCTATGACGTATTTCCGTGACGGAAATACGTCAGTGAAGTCTTGGTGGACCCCGGCATAAAACACTTTCGTGTTAAAATACTGTGGCAATAAATTGTCAAACGGCGGGCCTGCGCTGGTTTACCTTTTCATCGCCAATCTGCTTTTACTTCAAGTGCGACGTTCGTGCATTAATTTTCTTGTAACCTAAAAGAAATCGTTATTCTCTACATGCTTTCTTACGCTGTTACCAATAAGAATTGTGTTGGCGCTCAAGCTTTCTGGCGATTTCAACAATCCGTTGTTTCAGAACACTCGTATGTATAGAAATAAAACTTGATAGAGAAATGATAAAGCATGCATTATTAAAAACATGCTGTAGAAACTGCGATGTTGTGGATGCTTTGGAGCACTAAAAATTATCAAATTTGTGTTGTGTAGTTCTCGAAGCTTGTGTGGGAAAACGTCAGACGTTCGCGAACATGGCGTAACATGTTGTGTAAGCCAAAACGGATTAACATTTCTGTTTGAGGCTTTCACACGTATGCGGGAAAACATCCACGCCTAGAATCAACCACCCAGAGAAAAAGTTCCGCAGTGTTTAAATGAGAGTGTCAACTGCATGCAGGCAGTCGCGCGTTCAGCCCCACTTGGTACAACACCTGAGGCGCGGCGAGAGGCCCCACAGGAACTGAGAAAAAGTTGCACTAGAACCGGAGACATCTCGTTGCCGGAAGCACTCCGGTCTCTTCGAGTGTGGTGACCGCGCTTCGCTGGAAATTTGGGCTCCGAGTCTTCAATCTGCCATGTGCTCTCTCTCTGTGTGTGTGTGTGTGTGTGTGTGTGTGTGTGTGTGTGTGTGTGTGTGTGTGTGCGTGTGTGTGTGTGCGCGTGCGGCGTGCGTGCGTGCGTGCGTAGCGTCCTCAGGACGTGCGTGAGCCTCAAAACACCCGATCAAGCCACATGTCCGTCAAGGGACGTCCTCAGGAAGCATTCGAGGATCTTTTCAGTACGCGTGGTGTTCACTGAAGTTCACTGTTTTTCGTCCACTAAGTGAGGGCTTAAAACTGCAATATGCACTTACTGCTTCACAGAGCATACTTTTGAGCCCTGTTGTCGGCGAAATGAAAACGTAGACCCATAGCGATGGGGTGGTTGAAAGTAGCATGATAAAGCCAGGAGACTTTAGGAGACACTGATAAACAGTACATTGTCAATAAACAACTTACGTTCAGACAGAGAAATAACAAACAAAACAGTTTATGCCACATACTGGGAAGCGGGCACCAAAGCAACCTGCCTGGGGGGTGCCAAGATTTAGCAACATCTACCTTTGAGGCCGAGATAGCGCGATATTTGCCAGTGGGCTTGGGTGTTTGCAACAATGCTCTTGTCGGTAAAAGTGTGGAAAGGCAGGGTGGGGGGGGGGCGCGAGAATAAGGGTGGGTGGCGGGGGGGGGGGGTTCAACCCCCCCCGCCCCCCACTTACCCACCCTTTATTCTCGGCGCTTCGCGCTGACATAATTCAGGAAACCGGTGCTACTATCACAGTTTCATTCTTGGGCGCTTCCGTTTGGGTTGGTGCTTTACAGCGAATCATGTCTGCATATGGAAAAAAACTGTCACGGTGTTTGTCAAGGCTTTGACACTCTGTGAAGTTTTGGGTGAGAATGTGGCGGCCGCATTCTGAAGCAACAAATGCGCATGTCTTTGATATACATGTATAGAGTCTGCTTAAACTACCGATATTTATTATCGATTACGTGACCTAGAGGAAAGCAATAGCTTGCCCACCCCCCCCCCCCCCCCCCCCCCCCCGAAAAAAATTTCTGGCTACGCCAGTGGTGAATTGCATCTATAATAAAAATTAAAAATATACGTAAAATGCCGGCACTGGGAAGAGGACGCCCAGCTTCAATACATGTCGCGACTCGCGAGCGAACATCGTGTTTGTGAACTGCAAATACAGTGCAGGTGCGGTGGCTAGCGCAGGGTTTGGGCGCCGCGAGTTGCCGTGAGCGTCTGCTTCTTGCTGTTTCTCACCGCTCGCAGCAGCAGCGCCACTTTATTCGAAAATTTCCATAATTAGTTTTTTAATTGACGATAATAAAGAGTAAATAAATTAATAATACTTTTATTATTGAAAGTGAATTTTACAAATATTAGGCTTTGTATTTGAGTGACGTCAACAATGACACACGCTGGTGATGTCGATGAGGTGTGACTAGACCGGACTGGACGTTGGGTTACGGTGGTGATCCGCGGTTTACAGTGAAGTTTCGGCTGTAGTTTCGGGACAGAAGTGATCTTCGACGCCAACTCCTTGCCTGTTTGCTTGTGATAGATAAGAGAACTACTTCAGCCACACCTGCGTCGAGTTTTTACCATGGCGGTATGAATGCAAAATGTTTCTCTAACAGCGCTTGCTACTGCCGTGTCGACTTCTCGTTGCATGTCCAAATTGGGAGTTGTCTTGGGAGCGTCATGCGCATGTCCACTGCTGACACCTTCGCGGACGGATGTGATCCGAGGGGTCACTAATTTCTGTGTTATTACCAGAAATCCTTGTTTGTGAATCGCTTGCGAAGGAGTTGTTTTGTAAGTCGCCGTGCGTTTTTCGTGGCCTACTCATTATTGAGCTGCTTGCGACGTATCATGCAGCTGAATTAAACCAGAAAAGCGACGATCTCACGTTCGCTTCACTATCTTGTTTCTTGTTTTATGTCATGGAAACTACTTACTCTATGGCTGTTATTGAACACTAGGTAAACCAAGTCCGGCTCCTCGCAAAATTCGGTCCGCGTTGGGAAAAAGAATATCGGGATGCACCTCATCATGTGTTGCGTACAAATGCCGTCAGCGTTTTTGTCACGGTGTTGAGGGCAATGATTTAGTACACCACGTAGGCAAACAGTCTTCTGTTTCACTTCTTTCACAGAACCCCAATGAAGACACGCAGTGGAACGACGTTCTTAGGCAGAAGGGAATCCTGCCGCCCAAGAAAGAGGCGGAGAAAACTTTCACGGAGGACGAGATAGTGAATATCGTGGACTCAACAGTTCGAGAAAAGCTCAATGGTGAAAATCTCGCTGTACATAGAAGTGAATGCTAACAGTGCATGAACAGCGGTGCCACACAGTTGTTATGCAGCTTGATGGTTCTTGCAAAGCACCTTGAAGTAGCGCCTCACTTAGCTCGCAGAAGTACTTCGACGAGGGCTAGATGGTATGGCATGAATGTATGCTGTATGGTTGCGCTGCTAAGGGGGCGCACACAGGGACACTGTCACGTAAAGAGGAGAAAGGCGCAAGGTCCGTGTTCATTTCATGTTTATGTGTCACCTTAGCAGCACAATAATACACCATATAGTCATACTCAGCTTGTATCTACCCTATTTTTTTGTTTTTGTCTTATATTTTGATAGTTACCTGTAGATGTTTGTATTCGTACATGTGTGCATCTGCTTGGGCCACCTAAAACAAAATTGCTTGAGGCACAGACAGAGAACAAACCAGAAGTAGTATGATATGTTTCACTCGGGTGCCCCTGCACACACAAACAGTTTAACATTGCCAAAAGTTTTGTGTGACTGGAAGGAAAACTTAAAATTTTGGCATCTGTTGCCAGTTCAAGCAAAACACAAAAAGGAAAAGGCTTGCCCAGCATTCCATGAAGGATTTAAAACCATGAGCAGCCTTACATTTACAGTTTGTTCCCACTTGTTTTTGTACTCTGTGCTTTCTATTTGTTGTCAGTTGCCTCTATGTAGTTAGTCAGTGTTAATCACAGCAAAGAAAAAAAAAATTGTGCATTCCTTGCCTCACCATACAAAAAAAAAAAAAATAGAAAGTAGTAATTTATAGCAATGTAAGAGTCAAATAAGAGCTCATAAAAAGAATTCCTTTGGAGTTAGGGGGGGGGGGGGGGGGGGCTGTGCTAAATGATCACCCCTGTTGCTCACTTCACAAGCTGCTAAAGAAAAAATGAAAGCCTGCATATGCTTTACATTTGGCCGTGTAGTTAGCAGCAATCAGAGCTCACATTTGGGAAAAGGGAGTTGTGTGCTGGCATTTGCAGCTTATCCGAATTCATCCAACATCTTTGCGGTATTACAGGGATGGAAGTGCTGCTCCAATTGCTCCAAACTGAGAGAGATGCTGCGAGATGCAAAAAGAGAGATGCTGCTACATGATGCTCTAAATTGTCATTTTTGTTAGTAACTGCTCCGAACTTGCTCCGAAACGGCGCTGGGAAATTCAGTCTCATACTGATTACCAATTGCTCCTGTGGCAACTGTGAGATTTGACTGATTACTTTTACATTGTGATGCTCAGCTTTATCGGCTTCAATCTCATTTCTGCCACAAGAACTGACATTTTAAATATATAGCTCATTTAGCTGTATTTTTGATCTTGGCATGCAGACTATTTTGGTGAAATGTGAAAGTGACTGAGGTTACTTTGACCTCATACCGATTATCAACTGCTGCTTTGGCAACGGTTATATGCGACTGTGGTTACATTTATAATGTGGTGCTCAGCTTTCCCGGTTTGATCTCATTTCTGCCACAAGTACTTGTGGCAGAAATATATAGCTCATTTTACTGCGTGTTCGACAACCATCCATATTCTTCATTGTTTGTTTCTTGCAATTTGCAGTGACTATTTTATGTGCAATATGTTCCATGATAAATATTAATATTTATGAGACGCTTCGGTGATGCTGTTAACACCAGGAGTCGTATGGTGCATTTTGCCATCTGCTCCGAAAACACCAATAGCTGCTCCAAACTAGCATTTTTTCTGCTCCGAAAACACTTATAGCTGCTCCAAATTGGTATTTTTTTCTGCTCCAAAAAGCAAAAATGTCGCTTCCATCACTGGTATTATCTCTGGTATAATCTCTTGTCCACGTGAACTTTTCTCTTTTAGAGGTCCTCATCATAATGAGGCACTGCCGGTTTCTAATTGATTTTGCTGTATGCAGGTGCTGAAAAGGCAATGGGAGACATGACCCTGGAAGAACTTGAAGAACTTGAGGATGAAGAAGATGAAAGAGTACTTCTGGAATACAGGTAACATGTCTTGAGCTAACCTTTGGGGCAGTTAGTGTCCTTGTAACATGCTGCAGAGGCTGCGGAACTATTGACAGTTGCATCTGTGGGCATTATGGAATGTGTTTAAGACTGAGTTGTTGATATTTACCGGGTATGTCTGAAAAGTCATTTCAGTGTATCGCTTAAAAAAACATTTAATGGTCTGATCTGTACAATACATTAAAATATTTCAAAATAGGCTCCTCCTGCGTCGATACACCACTTCCAGAGAGATTTTTAGGCATCGAAGGCGTCACGGTAGGCCTCCTCTGGAATGTCCTTTAGAGACTAGGTGCAAGCCTCTTTGACTTTCTCAATTGTGCCGAAATGATGTCATTTCATGGGAGTTTTCAAGCGCGGAAACAATAAGAAGTCTAGGGGATCCACGTCAGGACTGTTTGGCTACTGGGGAACCGCTGGCACCTTTGAATCGACCAGGAAGCGGGTCACGAAGAAGGCGGTGTGGGCTGGCGCGTTGTCACAGTGAAGTTTCCACTCGCCCATGATGTCAGCCCGGATGCGATGAATTCTTCATTTGAGTCTCTTGAGCACTTCCACGTGGAATTTGGCATTGACGGTTTTACCATGTGGTACGAACTCATGGTGGATGAGGCCCTGTCATGATGTGCGCTTAGTCGTTATCGACAGATGATCAAGGAGTTGCAAATTTACGGCGCCGCGTGAGCTGTGTGTGCAATGAAGACGACGACGACGACTTGCGATGTGGCTTTGGCGCGAGCGCGCTGAGCGGCGCAAGAAAAAAAAAGGAATCTGAAGAAGAAGAAGTTCGGAAGAGACACGTCAGCGGGGTGGTTCGAGAATGGCTGCTGGGGTGCGGAGGTGTACGCGCGTAGGGCCAGAAGGACCCGAGCGTACAAGGCCTTCACCCAACCGCATCGATGTTTCCCCGATGGCCTGGTGTCTACCGGGCACGTCTAAAGCAGGGACCGTTCGAGGAAGGCTGCTGGGGTGCGGAGGTACGGGCTTGACGGGCTCCTGGACCCGGGCTCACAGAGGCCTCCACCCAGACGCAAAGCGCTTTCCCGGCGACCTGTGGCGTCTCTCTTGGTTTGCGAAGACGAGGCGGCGTTGCTACGACCAGACAGCTGCATGGCTCGGCCGTCCTCGAGCGTCTGTGAGTGTCGCTCCTATACCTTGTCAGCCAGACCATTTCGAGCAGGAACTTAACACCGGTGAACTTTCTTTCACGACTTGAGTGAGCAGAACCGGACTTTGTATAGCCTTCGCGTCCACCGCGTTCAGCTTGAGAGCGTTGTGCTGAACCTCGCGCTGTTTGTTGCGTGCACAAGGTTGCACTTTAGGTTGGTTATCATAGTATCAGCCAACTCACGTTGAGATTCAGTGAATTAATATCTTGTCCCTGCTCTGTATTGCTTGATGTTTTTTTTTATATAAAGTGTGGTTTTTGTGCTTGTTAATTTGCAGCTGGCTTTGTTTCTTTCTGCCCCGAGGCAACACCTCGGCCGGTTAAATAAGACACGAACCCAATTCGTTACAGGCCCCTGATGTCAAAGGACACATTATACATGCTCTTGACCTTTGATTTGCACATTCTGGCCTTCTCGGGGCAAGGACTGCCGAGGTGTGCCACTTGGCACTTTGCATTTTTGTTTCGTGGTCATGTTCAAACACCCAGGACTCGTCACCTGTGATTACATTGTCTAAAGAGGGGGGTCACTTTCACAGAAGTCCCAAGGTTCCTGGCATGTTTCAACTCTGCACGATTTTTGGTAGTCCGTTACCACCTCGGGCACAATCTTCGCGCACACTTCTCACATCTGCAAATTATTTGTCAAAATCTCGTGAAACGGTACTTTTCGGAATGTTTATTGTCTGTGCCACTAAACAGTCACTCGAACGATGGTCTGAGTTAAAAAAGTTGTCGCAGTTTCACCTGAAAGGCGAAGCATCAATTGCGATAGCAAATTTGTAGAGAGCTATACGTAGTAATGATATTAGCTTTATCACCTGTATAAACTTGGACATGCAGCAGCACCGGCAACACGCAGAACTGTTGTCGACGCCGTCGGCGTTTTGCCCGCGTTCGCTCAAAATGCGTGCGGCGTTGGTGACTGTTGTCGGAGCCTCTGATATAAATAGGCACTTGGTGCCGCAGCTAAACGTCGCCTCCCTTCCCTCCCCCTCCCCCACGGCCTCTCGCGCGTCGGAAGAAGGCGCGTTTGCTCTACATATATGGTGATTGTAATAGAGGAAAGAGACGCCTACTTCTGCAGCCCTTAAGCGAGCACGGCGCAGAACGCGCGTTTGTTCTCCGCCGTGCGTTCACTCCCCGTGAAAGCGCGCTGCCCCTCGCGCCCTTCCACTCGCACATACAGCGTTCGGCGCTCGGCGACAATTTCATCTCCATTGACGTCATACGGAACCTCACGGCGACGGCGGAAATCTGCTTTTGAGTGTCCATATAATTGCTATCGCAATAAAAATCTCTCACACGCGTTACATTTGCGTCGGTGATGTTCGTTGATAGCCGTCCAGAGTGGGCTTCATCGCTAACCTCTTCACGACCTTCTAAAAAGGCCTTATGCCTCCGATAGACTTGACATTCTGACAAACATTTATCACCAAAGATCGTCTTTATCATAGGAAAAGTTTCCACTGTAGACTTCCCAAGTTTCCCGCAAAACTTGATGGCAATCCTTTGTTCCAAAGAGCGCTGCATTACGGTTTGCACAGGAAATGAAAACTAGTTCCACAAAAAAAGCCTGTCCTTACTTTCCACATAGTTGCAGACGACTGAGTGACCGCGTGTGCGTAAGCTAACTTCCCCCTCCACCAATCCCAACCTCTCCTAGCACGCTGCAACGTATAGTCACTTCACAATATAATCTCTGACGTTACTTTTTGGACAAACCCTGTAGGTGTGCGTGTGTGCCCAGGAAGCCACACCTATAATGTGTGTTCCTGAACATGTGCAGAGGAAAAAGAGACAGCTTAGGAGTACGGAAGTGTTTTGCTGCTCTGTATGGTAGTGCCCGTTTCTTTTTCATTCTGCCTTTTCCTTTGTGGTCACTCTTAGCACCTTCACATCTATGTGGGCTTTCAAAATGCGTACTCTTTTGAGTAGAGGGCAACAATGTGCATGAATGGCCTGATCTTGGAGGCTGCCCGTGGTAGAAAAATAAAGCTGAAAATGCAATCTGTGCTAGTAAAATTAGCATTGGCTGCTTATTTTGTCTTGAACATTTAATGTTATTAACCACTTAACTGGGTAGGGCACCTACAGATGCACGACTCTCCTGCTGCATTTAAAAGCGCGATTCAAAGGAAACATACTTAAAATTTGAGCATAATATGTGCTACCATGTCTCAAAAAAATAGTTATTGGTAGTGAGGTGCTTGTTTTCCAGATGGCGCCACTTTGCTTTTGCAGCCAGCATAGTACGACTTTCTTTGTGCAGGAACTCGATTTTCGTGTGAATTGTGCAAAACTTCATAACATGGATTCCGCAAAGAAGCGAAACGCTTTCAGAGACAGTAAAATTGCGGCGCTCCCAGAGCAGAGTGATGACTCTGACAATGAATACGGGTTGGAGCTCAACAGGGACTCTGACAACGAAAGTAGCGACAGAGAAGACAAGAACAACTTGGAAGAGCCACTCACAACACCTGTGAATTCTAAAGAATGCCATGACAGGGAAGCCACAAGAACTCTGATTTTCAACGAAGTCTTGGGATGGGCTGTGATGTTGCCCTGTGTGCTGCACTGTGCTTCAAGATTTTTCACATGAAAACGACCTTCTTAAGTGAAAAGGAGCATAACACAATGTTAAATAACTAATTATTGGCTACATAGCAAAGCTTCGTAAACAAAGCATTTTTCTTGTCTAAAACAAAATTTCGAGAAAAAGAACCTCTCCGAACCATAGTCATTCTTGAGTAAACAATTTCCCAGTAAAGGGGTGAATTTGCTCCCTCACCTTCTGTTGTCAAATGTCCATCTATCAATTCTTTCGCTAGAATTTTTGTTCAGAATGATGTGGCAATCAAAACTCATAAGCTGCGCTTAGCAATGTCAAAACTGAAACCACAAGCCTGGACCCTGCAGCAACACTATGGTTTAATAGGAAGCATGTTGCACATTGGTGCCAGCAGCTGCCAACAGGCTTTGTGCATTGTGCTGTAGGAAAAGCATGTTGCATGCTGTAACGTAGTGTACATTCATAAAATTTGCTATGTTCATTTCTGCTGTAAGTTAAAGCTAGATCATCCATGTGTTGATGTAGCATTGGCAGTTGCGTAGCACTAGCTGCCGCCCCAATATAGCACTAAATGTGCTCCTGTCATATCATTAAGTGGTCAAAACATCCTGGTTCACAGCTTTTGCCATTACAGTTTGCAAGGTAGTGCACACTTTAATTTTTCACTCATAGGAAAAGCTAATCGAATGTGTCACAAAAACTGACAACGGTGGTTTCCTTTTTTTTTCTTCTTTAGTATCAAACCTCTTGGCACATCTTTAATAGCAACATAGAGTGTACTGTTGTACATGCCATAACATACTGATCAAAATAGTGCCCACACCTTACATAAGCGAGAAGGGGAACTGAGGGGCTACATTTTTGGTACATACAACCACATAAAGCCAGCAGACAATGAAGCCAAGGAAAGCATAGAGGAAATTACCTGTGGCTTTAATTGAAATGTAGAAATGATAAGGGAAAGCGAAGTGAAAGTGGACGAAAAAACAACTTGCCGCTGGGCGGAGCCAAACCCACATTTTCTGCATCATGCTTGAGGTGCTCTACCAATTAAGTTACAGCAACGACTGTTATCTGCCCCGTTTCTTGGGTATTTTATTGCGATAGCAATTATATGGACACTCCAAGCGCATTTATGCCGTCGTCATCGTCGCCGTGAGGTTCTATATGAAGTCCAACGGTGATATAATCGTCGCCGTGCGCCGTATGCTGTATGTGCGAGTGAAAGCGCGCGAGGGACGCGCGGTTTCATGGAGAGCGAACGCACGGCGAAGAGCAAACAGGACGTCTTCCGTCGTGCGAAAGGCCGTGAGGGGATGGGGGCGAGGGGAGGCGACGTTTAGCTGCGGCACCAAATGCGTATGTTGCGACTCGTAAGGGAAACTGGCGACTCAATCTCCCACGCAAAAAGAGGAAAGCCGGAAGGCAGCACGGGAGGGAGGTGGGCGTGGCTTCTACTTTGCCACCAACCGCGTACTTGTACTTTGTGCGGCTGCGGGCTGTCGCACGCACCGTATCTTGAAAACAATCTCCACATGGCTCTTACCTGTGTGTGCGCTGTGCTTTCGCCGCTCAGTTTCCGTTGAAGCGATAGACCGCACGAACCTTCGGTCACTGCTGCCGCCGAGCTTGCTCACGCCAGCGTTTTGACAGTGGTCTGCAGTCATCGAGTGTAATCTATTCATGTTTGCTTGTGTGCGCTGACACCACGCTTGTTACTTCAGTTAGTAAGCGAATGTGTCCAAGTTTATGCAGCCGATAAAACTACTCTCCTTACTCCGTATAGTTCTCTACTAATTTGCTATCGCAATTGATGCTTCGCCTTTCAGGCAAAACTGATGATACTTTTTTGTGCGTGTAAAAGATCTGACCCTGGAAATGTTAGCCAGCACCACCCATGCGCATGGAGGAGGAAGTAAAATGTCCTTGTAACCGCGGGCATCACATAGCACCAGAACGTCGAGCAGGCAAACTGGCCAATAAACCCTTGTATGCTACCTGAAGGCATCAGTGCTGCCACAGTCAAGACTTTCACTATGCAATTAACAAGGGCTCAACATTTGGTAAACCCTTACTCCCATTAGCTGCTACCCGCAGCGGGTGCACGCGGGCTTTCTGTACTGCGCATTTTTTTACCAAAAGCAGTAGTATCCCATACGCTCATTTTCCTTAGCATCATGAGTGGCTAGGTTTAGTATTTGGTGGGAAAATTATGAAACATACATTTATTTTCATTTGAGAATCATTCAGATTTTACTCTGTCCAGTTTTTGAAGTCACAGGCATTTCCTTTTAGAAAAAAGTTGGAAGCACTTCGGCATGGAGCCGTCGTCCTCTGGTGATTCTAAGTCACACCTACTGTCAGAGATTCACTTTTTCTTCAGAATAAGGCTCAGTGAAAGTGCTTTGTCACAAGTCGTGTAATCGCTGTTGCTATCAAAGAGAACATCCAATATTTCACGCTTAAAGAGAGCACACCGACCACTGGACGCCACCATATTTTGTGCCCCTCGGGACGATCAAAAAACAACCAAAAACATACAAAATTGTGTTCAAACAGCACAGGTAACTATTGCCATCTAACAGTAACATGTCTAACCATACTGAGATAAACTGACTAATGCTGCCATCCATCAGTAGTTTCGAGAAATACAACATATGGCTGCCCGGCGATTTGCAGGTTTTGGCAGCGAATGGGTTAAAGTAATTCTCAACATCATTTCTGATTACATTCATTATCTGATTGATTGATTGATGGAGTTTAACGTCAAAAGAGCAAGACAGGGGGGGGGGGGGTATAGGAGACGTTGTAGCATAGGGCTCCACATTAATTTTGCCTACCTCATGTCGTTAACACTCACTGCTTGGTACACAGGCATTTCAGCATTTCGCTTTTATTGGAATGCAGTCGCAGTGGCTGAGAATTGAACCTATGATCCCATGCTCGGCAGTATAATGCTATAGCGATTGAGTCACCATGGTGAGTGAATGCCATTTGCTGACATAGCATGTACTCGTGGCCTATTTTGATGGGCTGTAAAAATCAAATAGTGACAAGGAAAGGCTCACTCACCCCTCCCCCCCCCCCCCCTTCTTGTAACTGTTCATTGGACCCTGGGAAACCCTGTAATGTGTGCTCTTTTGAGTGTGTGTGGGTATTTAATATTTTCGTTAATTCATTTGTATGTAGTTGCATAGGTGCAACTACATACATGGGATCTACATACTTGGGAATATACCAAGTGGGCACATACTCTAACCTAATATGATTAAGAATAATTGTTCAGGTTCAGAAGACAGCCAATTCAGCAAGTACCTCCTTATGTAATATGCTCTGACAAGGGGCCCTTAACCCGCCGTGGTTGCTTAGTGGCTATGGTGTTGGGCTGCTAAGCACGAGGTCACGGGATCGAATTCTGGCCGCGGCGGCTGCATTTGATAGGGGTGAAATGCGAAAACACCTGTGTACTTAGATTTAGGTGCACATTAAAGAACCCCAGGTGGTCGAAATTATTATGGAGTCTCCCACGATAGCGTGCCTCATAATCATATCGTGGTTTTGGCACATTAAAACCCATAATTCTTTTTAAGGGGCCCTTAAGGGTTAAATAAATTGTGATGATGATGATAGTACTGCTAATCCCAAGGGGAATATACCAAGTGGGCACATACTATAAGATTATATGATTAAGAATAATAATTGTTCAGGTTCAGAAGACTGAGACAATTCAGCACGTACCTTTTTATGTAATGCGCACCGACAGTGAACGCTTCGGTGGTCTCAGCACTACGACGCCTCGATGCCAGCATTCGAAGGGACGCTGGCATCAAGAAGCACTACCAACGCCAGGTGGCGTTCACCGTACTCAGCACAGCGGAGCGTGGCCTCCGCAATTAGCTCTGAAAATGTTTCTGAAGTTGATCGCGGAGGCTGCAATTACGACGCGCTGTACGCGCTGATTTGACTCGGTGACGATTCAGTTACGTGCTTTGTCTTGCGCGTTGTATTAGTGTGTCAGTTACGTGCTTCGTCTTTCGCGTTGTGCTAGCGTGTGCAGCGTAGTGCAGCTTCCATATGCACGACGGTTGCTCATGGTCATCGACGTTGGTAGTCGTGATGGAGGAGACGTGCCACCAGGCGTCAGCGTGGGTGCATCAACGCCTAAGGGCGCTTTAGCCACAAAACACCAATAGACATTATATATCAATGTGCAATAAACATTACACTACTTCTGTGAAGACACGTTTCACTTTCGTGTTCTATACCGATTCCTATATAAGAGGGATCAACCACATTTTTTTTATGTAATATGCCCTGACAAGGGGCTCTTAAGGGTTCAATAAATTATCATGGTGGTGAACTGTATGCCTTGGAAGTACATTTTTGCAGAAATTTGAAATGGCTTAAGGGGGGATGGATAGCAAACCTAGCTGTTCAGCTACTACTGCCTCTAACTTTGTTATTTTTGACGCAAACTCAATGAAGTTCTCCAGGCTGTTTGAAATTGGCATTTACAAAGTGCGTTTTAAATTTGGTACGAAAATACTGAACTGTTCTTAAAATATTTAAAAAAATTCTTGAAGGAGCATTCTTGAAAAATTCTTAATAGGTACAAATGTCAAAACTTATCTAGTTGGTGGACGTGCAGTAGGTGTTCTTCTGAACCAAAAGAATAACTGTAGGTTTGACGATTTAGTAAAAAATTTGTGTTTCCTGAGGACTTAAATTTTATGGTTTTTTTCTTAAACAAAAGCTTTAATAAAAAACGAAATTCTGGTGGCAACACATTTTATTTTGTTCTGTAGTGGCCCATGATATTCATCAAAATTGCCATCTGAAAACTGCAGTGGTTGCAGAGAAAATGTTCCTTTTCTGAGCAGGACGCAGGTGTGGTAATGGGGGGAACACGGACGTAAACAAATGTTCGCATGCAAACTCCCGCGACTGTCATGGCCCCTTTTGGCCCCATGCTGAACTACTGAAAGCATTAATATAGCTAGATACACTATATTTTGAAATAATTATATCTGTAAATACATTTAGGTGTCCTTTAATAATAAAGCAAATGCCACAGCACATAAAACAAACTTGTGCTGCGAGTAGGTGCAGTCACGGGGGTAGGCGTTTCTAAATACCTTTCGTTGCGCATCTGAGGGTGACACTTGGTGGAAACATTTGTCAAGAATGCTGGCATATTGTGGTGGTAAAATAATAAAAATAGCATTTTTATTTGTATTGCCCTCCAACCCCCCTAAGCAATTTCTGCCTTTTTAATTTTAGTGCTGCACTGGGTAGTCAGTGGCAATTACTGGGCATGCCAAGTGGCCACGCTGCTGGATTGAATTTTCATACTCCAGAAGTGGCCGGTGTATTGCACTCCATCTGTGCTTCAAATGTGCGACTGAATATACACCCACGCTTTCTTTCCCGTGATCATTTGTTATATTTCTGCATGAGCACATGATATTTTGCAGTGTATGTGACAGTGGATAATTTTTTTTTATCTGAAAACTGCCACAATTCTTATGAAAATAGCAACATTATTACTGTTTCATATAAAAGCCTTATCAGGAACAACAAAGCACACTGTAGGCGTTGCAGTAGGTGCACTTATCTGCTAGCATGCTGGAGGGCTGAACCTTGCAATACCACGGTATTTGTTTATTTAATTTAGATACATGGAAATAATTGTGCGTTTTACTTTGGCAAAAGGTATGCATTGACTTTATGAAAGCCTGATGTTTTCTTAATCAGGTCACCGTAATGTTATGCATAATGCATAATCATTTAATCAATTTGCATGACTTACTTTTGAGGAATGTGTGTTTCACTCTCTTTCTTCCAGACAGAAGCGTCTTGCAGAGATACAGGCTACGATGCAAAAGTCTCGATATGGTGACGTGCGGGACATCTCTGCAGACGACTATGTGGAACAAGTGAACAAGGCTGGCGAAGGTGTTTGGGTCGTCCTCCATCTCTACAAACCTGGGTAAGTGCTTCTCGCACACAGTATGAGAATATGAAGGCCCCAAGCACTTCACTTTCAGTGAAGCGTTTGAGACCTTCAAAATACTTAGTTATACACGTCACTTTTTGTAGTGATCGCGCACCGTACCACTCGCAACAGAGCAGGCTAGCACATTCAGCAAAAGAAAACCCTTATTTATTACGAATTCAAGAGACACTTATTGAAAGAAATTGCAAATTTTCTTTTGCACATTTTATCCTATGGAGCGTGCGACTACAGCCAACCTGACTGCATTGAGCTTCACGGCATGCTTCCCGCTGAAACCCAGAGTGACACAAGGTACAACTGTAGAGTGTTGAATGATGCTATTTATTTCCTTGTCAAGATTCTTAGTTCGTCTGCAGGCACTTTACTGCTGCCTTCATCGGCATTTGCTTTCTTCCCATCCTGTATGGCTTCGACAGTATCATCGGTCATCAGTCCTGAGCAGATCAATTTGTTGGTGGGAGGCTACCATAGCTGCAGCAGTGTCTGGGCTCTCCAGTGCACTCTGTGTTGTGTCATCCGATGCTTCTTATTGATATCGCAACACAGTGGTGGCTATAAAGAGCCGTGGTGGAGCCACTATCTGCTTTCATCATAAAGCTCACACAGTATGCTGTCGAGGACATCAGGGAACCAGCCGTTAGAGGCATCTAAATTCCTTCACTGTACAGGCAAATTCGTTGTGCTGGTCTCCACTCTAGAAGCATTCACATTACATATGAAAATAGGAATTCAACCTGGACATACGAAATCCTTCGTTATGCGGATAATTTTGTCGTAGAGGCATTCGTTATAAAGGCATTTGAATGTACTATTTGTGGTGTGCAACCCACACACAGTTATCCTGGTCCGAGTTTCCGAGCTGTCTTTTAATGCGAAAGCATCAAATGGCCCATCGAGCGAAAAAGCCGGCATCTATAGCAGTGAAACGGCACCTAAATTACCATCAGCTGCAACACCATGTCACGGGCGCGCCTCAATGGAACAGAGCGGGCGAAACAAAGTTGCGTGAGGGCAGTGGGAATTGCCGCAATGCCACGTCACCAATGCGCCTCAACGGAGCAGATACGGTGACGCGATGCCCCGGGGCGAAATGGGGTGTTGTCGGCGAGGCAGTCACGTGACGCGCACATGTGGGTGCTGCTTTCTCACTCTTGGCAGCCGGCGTGGCAGGCTTGAGTGGCAGGCGATACACATAAGCGCAAACGCTAGCTCCAACACAAGCACGCTGTTGTCATTCCATTATCATTATTTCATTGTGTTCATTCCATTGTGAATTCCTTCATTGTGATGCTGTCATCATGATTCTGCTGTATTCACTCTGTCATCATCACTGCATTGTCATTTCATTGACATTACTAGAAATTGGATGTTTAGGCACTAAGATATGCTGTTTTAGGTGCCTATAACGGACACCAAAGCTCTGATTTTAAGGCATATATAGGTGACAAATGGTATCCTTAACGCATGTACATGCTCAATTAATTAGAACTTCTTCCGTTGTGCATCTGAGGATAAATTATAATTTTTCAAGTTGCACAACCACTAAACCCCTGTTTTCTAAAATTCACTTTATTTTGTCGATAAAACAGAGTGAAGAAAGTAGCATAAGTTACAAGATTTATCTGAAATGTAGTGCGACTAGACACCATGAAAAAAGTAACAAACAATGAAAGCAGGAAGAAACAGGCACCATCTCCAAATTTTCTGGCTTTATGTTGCGCCTTTTTTCACTGAGCATTGGTTTGTATGCAGAAAAGGAATGCTCAGCATCCACCAAAGTTAGGGGCACATATTTATACTTTCGATCCAATGCCCTCTGGAATTCCAGAATGTTCGCTGGTCAGAACCTTTGACAATTCTTTCAATGGTGAAAACCCAAATTTGTTACGGGGCAGATTGAGGTTTCTATTTAGCTCCATCAGCAAGAGGCTCATTGGGAATGGTGGCAAATATTTCCTGTAAGTCCAAAATGAGCGCCACATTTCGGATCAGAGTTATGCTCAAGCATTCGTGTTTCTTGATGAGGTCGGCTAAAAACATGAAGTGAGCATAAAAGTACAATAAATCAAATTCAAGTGTATTGTTGCCTAGAGCAGGTTGAGCGCTTGTCACAACAGTGCTCCCGTCTGTTGCAAAGGTTTTATTCATTCATTCATTCATTCATTCATTTTTGTATTCATTGGGTACACCCCTTAACAATTGTAAAGGGGTTTACTGAACAGTTCAGCTGGTAGCGTCAAGCGTAACCTATAAGTCAGGTGATGCAGAGCAGGAACAACTGGTGGCCCGAGAGGCTCACACACGTTTCAAGCACTGGGCTTAGTGGTTGCACTGCAGGCATCAAATAGACGATCTGGCTGGCCTTGTCCATGTGCTCTTCTTCGTCATTACAATTTGTTTATTTATTTAGGATATACTGCAGTCAAAAAGACCATGCAGGTGGGGTTGCATAGATACAAAGAACTATCTTTGTTGTTTCGTACAACAATATAAACTGTTGTAAAGTAACACAGAAATCTTGTACAAATTTAACAAAAAATTAACACTGAACATGACAACTGGATCAACCATAACAACCTTTACACCTGCAAAGTTTCTGTGGCAATAATCGGCGACCTTCAGCAAATGTTCCCGGCGGGTGGTAAAGTTGTAAACAAAATAAGGTTCAAAACATGCGAAAAGGCATTTTGGGGCTCTGAAGAATCAATAGAGGCACCAACATCAAAATAGGCATTTATAGGCACAATGAAGGTGCCATTAGAATGTTTCTAGACCCATAGTTAGTGGTTATATGTTAAATGGGCACAATGAAGATGTAAGGAAAAATAGGCATTAGGCCTAAAGTTTCGGTCCCTAGTCATTACGCTGCTGTCATATAGTTACCATCATTCTGTCGTCGACACTCTTATTATCATTATGTCATTGTGCAGTATTCATGAACTGCACCCTCACTATTTGCAGACCTGCATATACTGCATTTTAGAGGTTGGATTTCTCACAAAGCTTATTCATCTAGCGGCTGAACTTGCTAAATTTTTGAGCATGAGATTGAAAAAAGAATGTTGCTTTATCTAAGGATCATGGCCCTAAATATAAGTTGAGATGCTTTCACATGCTGAAACTTCTGAAATAAAAGAAAAAGCACTATCTATAGGGCAGCTACATCAGTTGCTGAAATTTTCGTCAACCAGCAAGTGCTGCCTGTAACACCCAAACGACTAGCTCCATCCAATTGTTTTCCTGGTGCCAGAGGATCAGTAGCTCACTTAGTTCACAGGCTCATGCAGTGCAGACTTGGAAGATTTAGTTTGAGAGCCAGTGGCCCTAAATTATTTTTTTTATTGTTATCTATCCCACAAGGCAGGTGGTATGTAGCTGGTATAAAGCGGGGGGGGGGGGGGGGGGCAACACCTCCCAACATTCTTTCAGTGGTTTCAAGGTTTTCGGCGGATGCTATACTACTCCAAAAACCAGCTGTTGATGATGCACATTTCTGATAAATAACAAAGAGTTAGTCTGAGGATGAATTATGTCTGTGTAACTGAGCAGTACCATGGCCAAAAAAGGTGAATTCATAAACGCATTTAAATCTGAGTTGTGGCTTCTGGGATTAATGTAGGCAGTGCCAACACTTGCCTTGTCTTTTCTTGCATCTGTTCTCACTGGAACCCTTCCTTTCTTGCAGCATTCCATACTGCACACTAATCAATCAGCATCTCAACCAACTAGCGCCGAAGTTCAGGATGACCAAGTTCCTAAGGAGTGTGTCGTCCAATTGCATCCCAAACTACCCAGACCACAACCTGCCGACCATATTCGTGTACCGCGATGGCCAGCTGAAGAAGCAGTTCGTCGGACCTGATGTGTTTGGAGGCATGAAGTTGAAAGTAGACGGTACGTAAAGTAATACCACTCGGAGTAATTGCTTTTACTCAGACACCACACCAGGTAGTGCCTCCAGAGCAATGTTTACATAACATTGCTCTGACTTCCTCTCCCAAGATACTCGGGCACCCATCCTTGCACAGCCCCTGCTACTCCCGAGTATGCTCATTTTGCGTTTTTCAGCATACTCACTGCCTTTCCAGAAGCAAGTTGTGCAAAAAATAGTATTGCGTACCTGTTGTGCCATCTAAGGAAAGGTCGTATAAATACACAAGAAAATAAGTTAAATTTCTGACTGCAGGTAGAGCAAATATCTCAGTGCTCTGTTGATCTATCATAGCAGGGCAGCCATGGTGAACCAGTGTGGAAGGTCTGTCCACACTTTGGCACAGCAAAGAGATTTATGAATACTTGATAAATTATCAATTGCAAAAAGCGTACGTCGAAAAAACAGCTCTTATGTAGCATGAAATGTTCACAGAACCAACACGTGAAAATACCTGGCATGGTCTGTAGCTGCGTTTACATGGATGCGACAGTAGAGCATCGCCTTTCCAAGTGCATTCGGGAAAGGCGATGCGACGCCGTTTACATGTAGCGCATTAACTCTCGCGAATACGTAGCGCCACGTGCGTGAGTCACCTAGCGCCCGCAAATCTACCCTGGCCTTGCGCATTACTGTGATGCGCCTTCCTAGCGCATTACCGCTGTTTACATGAACGCAATGCGCTAGAAGTGCGACGCAATACGCCACTGTCGCATTCATGTAAACGCGGCTTGTGTAGCAACTGTGATCAAAAACTTGGCAGTCAAGGGGTATGTCTTAAGTATGCAGTACTATCTCTGCACCTCATGCAAGGTTCTCAGATAAGAATTACAGAGTGGTGGTGCTGCTCTTAAATCACTTGTGTGCAAGATGCCACAAGTGACTATATTATATATTTCTCTTCTTCTTGCTCTGTCTCTCTCTCTCTCTCTCTTTTTTTTAAATCTGGCACGAAAGGTGTAGTACGAAAATGCATCCACAGATGTATGCCACTCTGAGCAACTCAAACATCGAAGACTGCGAAGTTGTGGAGTAGACCTCTGTTGCTTCGACGGCAGTTAATTTGATTTTTTGGCTAATGGTTAATTCGATTCCAGCTGAAGGTCCCTGTCGGCACCCATGCATTTTTCTATGGGTCTAATCTTGCGTTATTTTCATCCTAAAATTCACCTTTGCCGGATAATTAGAACTTTACCAGCCAGCATTCATGCACCTGACCCCTGTGGTGATCCCAATAGCAACCCTTTTAGTAGCAGCGTCTGTCTCGGCGGAACTTATGGGGCATTGATGGCTTTGAACACGCGTCATCTCCTGTCGAAAACAGTATTTTCGGCCCGCCATAGGAATATTTTCAAGCAATAACCATAGCTCACAATTTCTGATTGTGGTATTTACCCAATTTTAACACACACTTCTTTTTCGAGAAAATTTGCCAAAATAGCCGCCTGAGCGAAGTCGGTCACGATACCAAAACTGCCTTCGCGTCATTGGTAATAATTTACCGCGTAACGCGGATGTATTGTGGGAAAGCTGGCTTTAAAAACCGTGCAGGGAAGCTGACTTTAGGAAACCGGCCGTCATTATGCTACACGTATTAAACCGTTGCCCATTTTTCTTGCTAAAAAATCAAATGCTCATTAGATTTCTACTTTGTTTAGGAGCTTTAATGTCATCTCTATGTTAGTTTTCTGCTTTGGACACATTGAAAGTTAGCGCACTCTTGTGTGTTACAATCGAGAAAATATTACCAAATAAATCAGCAGTGTGTTTTGCTGTTTTCTCTGCATCTGGTTTAATTCTACCGCTGGATAATTAAATCGCCTTTACTGGTCCCGTCAGGGTAGAATTAACAGAAGTCGACTGCGTAAGGAAGTTCTCACGCCCTTCAGAATTGCTGGGGATCTGTTTTGCCACTGGCCGAAATGACCTAGAACACGTGGCCCCTCAGCAAGACTTCCGAAATTGAAGCAGCTCCCTGCAGTGTGCTGAAAAATCTCAGTGGCACTGTGCTTGGACTTGCATCATATGAGCTAACCGCCAGGTGTTCGCATCGTCTGTTTAGTTGTTATTTAATGGCTTCTAATAAGAAAATTATACAATTACCAGCCTTGCAGCTTTGCCAAGTTTGCTTAAATGTATATACACTCATCTATATCAGTTGAGCCACAGTGAAATTCCGTTGAAGTTGGCCTTTAAAGGTGAATGCTTGAGATACATTGTTGACGGCCTTTTTTCTGCCTGCCTTGTCTTTGACTGACTACCTGAAGCTTGGAAGGCAGTGTCACAAAGATTCCACTGAACCAGTGCAGTGTGTATGTCATGTTCTGCACTTGGGCACCACTGCAGAAGCATTATGATCGTGTGTGCTGGGGAGCTGGTGTCGACGTTGATTAGTGTCTGTAGTTCGAGATCGAAGCTAGTCTGGATCCTAGACTAACTTCTATGTAGGATTGCAATTACTAGCTCCTTAATGCATGTGCATACCTGCCAACCTTTACGATTTTATTGATGCCCGATTTTTTAGAGCTTGTTTACAATTGTCACATACACACCAATAATATTGCTATCCTTTATTTGTGTCATGCTTAGGGCAAAAGTTAATCCAATAATATTGCTATCCTTTATTTGTGTCATGCTTAGGGCAAAAGTTAATTTGATGAATACAAATGCAGTCACTGATGAATTTTCAGAGCCCAGGCTTTTTACCCACTCGGTTGTTCAGACCTACCTGCAGCACCACCATGCACTCCATGAAACCATTTTATAATGGCAATCGAACGTTCGGCTACCAGTACATGAATATTTCCTGAATATTTCATGAATTGTTTCTTGTGCCTGTGGCACAGATCACTTTAGCTGAGTCTGTGAAGCGTGCGGCCCGTTCACGGGGGCATCTCTATAGAACAATGCCTGCAGATTATTTTATAAATATTTGGTAATGTCTAGCATTTCTCACCAAATTTTAGTATTTATTGCTTCGAAGGTAGTATTTTTTAAATTTTCAGGTTGACAAGTCTTGATGTTTGACACAGGGCTACCATCCTTGGTGCATGAGTGCAGAACACAATGTGCACACAGTGATAGCAAGAATAACACAGCACTTTAACAAGTGTCTCCAATGTAATGCTTTGGCTTCTGGGATGCTTTGGGTTCTTGGGCGCAATAATAAAAGCAGAAGTGGAGTAAGGCAAGCAAGAATTGAACAAGGGTAGTCAGTTTTGATTTGCTGTAGCCTCCCTCTTTATTGTGGCTAGCTTCCCTCCTTGGTTCTTCTCCTTCATTAAATGCCACCTTTTTGCTGTTTTAACTTGAAGCATTCTTGGCCTCTTACCAGGCAGTTTGCTCGAGGCAGGTTCCCGTCTCACCTCATTTGAGGCGATTTCAAAAACAGAAAATCTGTCTGGCACTGGTTTTCGAATCAGAATTCTCGAGTGCAATTGCCGCGGGCTCTGCCCATTAGGCCACTGACGCAGCCATGTAGTGAGTGAACGATTGTAAAACTTACACTATCCTTTGCTTGTGGCACTTTTGAGACATTAAATGATCGCATCATGTCACATAACAATTTGCTTATTGAAACGAGAGCAGCTGTGTATGTGTCAGTTTTCCCCCATGGCCGTGTGGTGAGAGCTTGAGGTTGCAAAGAAGGAGACGCAGCATAAGTGACATGCCAAGCAGTTGAGATGTAGGTAGTATTCCACTAAGAAAAGAGCTCAGGAGGACCGCGTCCTCATCTGGAAACAGGAGGCCAAATGTTTTGCGTAAGTCGGTTCCAACATGAGTTGGACAAGCGTAAAGTTTTTTAAAAACTTCTTCCTACACCGTTTAGCCCAACTTTAATACATTCTCTAGCTTATGAGTTGCTTTATGTCTCTTGTCTACATTTTCCAGAGCTGGAGTGGATGCTTGCAGAAGTTGGTGCAGTCGAAACTGACTTGGAAGAGGATCCCCGGCCGAAGACTAGGGATGTTCTCTTAAGCACCCTGAAGGCGAACTATGATGACGCTAATGACTGGTGAAGCAAACCGCTCTCCCAGGCTCTGAAACATCTTTATCTATTGGACATTTTGGTCTTTCATGCACCACCGCTCTCCCAGGCTCTGAAACATCTTTATCTATTGGACATTTTGGTCTTTCATGCGACCTTACCTTAATTGTGGAGTGATGTGGACATCGGTGTGAACTGTAAAGATCGACACCGCCTTTCTACATTGTTCATTTCTGGCCAAAGCAACCTGTGCTTAGTGTTAAAAAAATATTGTGTGCCTGTTCTCTGTGCCTTTTTAATGTAGTAGCAGAATGGCCTTTACTGTGCAATTTTCTGCCAGTTCACTGGAGACGGCAAACGTGCATCAATCATTGGAAGGCACAGGTGACGAAATTTTGTAACCCCTGATTATGCATTTGTTCTGCATAAGAATGTTGCTTAATAATGGAGACCGTGGCGAACAAGCATCCTGTCTTGAATTGTGTGCCCAAACCACTGATAATGTTGCAATGTCATTGATGTCATGGCGTTATTGCTTACTTAGGTGTCTTCTGTTCAACAATGTTATTATTGCGATAACAATTATATGGACACTCAAAGAGGATTTCTGCCGCCGTCGTCGCCGTGAGGTTCCGTATGACGTCAACGGCAATGAAATCGTCACCGCACGCCGGACACTGTATGTGCGAGTTTTCGAAAGGGCACAAGGGACGCGCACTTTCACGGGAAGCGAACGCACGGTGGAGAACAAACGCGCGTTCTGCGCCGTGCTTCCTGAAGGGCTGCAGAACTAAGCATGTCTTTCCTCCTTTACAATCACCATATATATAGAGCAAACGCGACTTCTTCCGTCGCGTGAAAGGCTGTGGGGGGACAGGAGGGAGGGAGGGGAGGCGTCGTTTAGCTGCGGCACCAAATGCGTATTTATATAAAAACATTGCGAGGCAAGAAGGTAGAAAAGACTTCCGACGCTGCTCGACGAGTTTCCCGTTCTGATATCGTCGAAAACCTCCGAGCCGCCACTTTTCGTCGCAGTCCCACTTGTTGAACGTAGCGACCCGGTCGTATGCCTCCAGCCAGCTTTCGGGGTCTTCACATGGCGAACCACGGAAAGTCGGCGGCTCCCTGGGTTGTTGCAGAGGCCCTGGCAACAATCACCAACGCTGCGCGCATTCGGTGTGAACGCGGGCAAAACGTCGACGGCGTCGACAACAGTTCTGCGCGTTGCTGGTGCTGCTGCATGTCCAAGTTTATACAGCTGATAAAACTCCTATCCTTACTCCGTATAGCTGTCTACTAAGTTGCTATCGCAATTGATGCTTTGCCTTTCGGGTGAAACTGCGACATTTTTTTTTTCATAATGCATTGCAGTTCCTTGTAATGCGGGGCATTGGGATGCGTAGGCTCGCCTAGACATTGTAAAAACCTATGTAGACCCACTGAACTGGTGTGGGAAACTTTGAAGTGGTGCCTTTGACAATTGCATCATTTTCTCATGTACCAAAAGTAACTGTTGTTTTCTTCTGCCCATGTTCACAAAGATGCAAAGGGTGGGTGAGAGAATGAGAGGAGCAAAGGGAG
The DNA here is from genome assembly GCF_013339745.2 of Dermacentor silvarum. Classification (NCBI taxonomy): domain Eukaryota; kingdom Metazoa; phylum Arthropoda; class Arachnida; order Ixodida; family Ixodidae; genus Dermacentor; species Dermacentor silvarum. Next base: position 135,359,629 of record NC_051155.1, read on the forward strand.
CCAGAGAGGATAACCAGAATAACTTTCTGTTTGTTACCCTTCTGGTGAGCAGGAGGAAACCGGGTAGATAAGGGTGAGAGAGTGAAATGAAAGAGGGAAGAATTGATTGTCACAGATAGGTTCGAGAAAGCAGCAGTGTAGGTGAAAGGAGCAAGAGAATGATAGTGAATGTGTGTCATTGTGTGTAGTGTGTGAAAGTCTTGAGCAGAGAATCGAGGAACTCGGAATGTGTAGCTTAAGTGCTTAGTCTGTATTGCTGTGACTGTGAGATGCAATCGTGAGCACAAGAGTGCAGAAGGTTATGCACAGTATGCTGAGTGAAAGAATTTTACTGAAGTCACTAGACAGTGCAGTAACAGCTCACTTGTGATGATTCACTGAGGAATTATTTACTTCATGCAGTATTGTCTATGCTGTCCCAGCATCACATGTCAGCAATAATTCTGTAACACTGCTTACTTAGTGAATGCAAATGATATGCACACATAATTACATGCATAGGAAGAAAATAGTTTTTCTAGGCACATGGGTCAAGAAGATTTGGTGTACAGCCGGTGCCAAAATATTATGGGACGTGGGTTCCATGATTGAGGTTAATTTCCTAAGAGTTTGTTCCTGCAGCTAATAAAACCGTACAATGGTATCTTTTTTGCCCACGCTAGTTTAGACTGTAAATCTGAATACCAGGGTGCATGCCAAGAATGCAAAGATATTTGGATTTTGTCACGCTAATAATACATGGCATTCTGCTGCTGAGTACAACGTAGAAGGCCAGTTTCCTGGTTTCGAACATGCACCAATCCAATCCAAGATTGCACAGACGTCTTTATTCTTGATTTAAGTACACACTGAAGAACCTCATTAAAACAAAATTTACATATCTCATTACAATGTACCTCGTGGCCCAGTTGGCGCTTTGGGAAAAGGAAACCAAACTACTAATCATTCTCTCCTGCATGTCAGTGCTGCATAAGTTGACAATGCTGATGTGTTTGCCATGTTGGCAACGACTGTGCTAGAATTTCAAAGTACTAGAAATGTTTCAACACGATCCTGCAGTAGAAGATAAGTATAATGAGGATGTGTATATCACTCGAAAGCATCATTTCATTCGCAGTCAATGCTGTAACCAATTTGGCTCAATACAATGGCAAAATCAACTCGTAAAACATACCTTCAGAATCAGTCTTGGCTCCTTGAATCACTGTTTGCATGTAGAGTGTAGCGTCACCTTTTTTATCTCATATAAGTTTAATAATTGTTTTACATTGCAAAACATTTGTAAGGTAGTTAATTTACATAAAATCTGAATACTTATTTTAATGAAATTTTGAACGATAGTGCATGATGCAACAGGGGTGCTTGTATGTACAACATGTCTGGTGATATCGAGGTATGCTTGTAAGCCTTCTCATGTCACCAAGTGACACAAAGCAGAAAGCAGTGGACTAGGTGTAACGGTGCTCAGAACACGCATAACATTGAGTAATGCCAACTTAAGTTGGCAACAAGTGGACTCATGAAAATAGAGAAAAATTGACTGGCAAGCTAGGCTACTTGTCATTGTGAAGTGGTAAACACTTGCCACTGCTTGTGCCAAGTTGCTCATACCTGCGTCATCTGCAGCATACAATTTGACATAAGTGCTTGGTGGTGAGTACTATAATTAATCTATTTGAAGACGGGACGATCAGGGGTGCGGATATTCTTGAATTCAATTGACTTGAGAGCTGTGCAACTCCCAGTCTTCTTGTCTGACTCGTAGATCTGTGATGTCAGTAAGATCAAATTATTCTTATTTGATTCTGTCAACCTAAGAAAGCTCCTTCAATCTTTTAAGTCTCTCTTTATGCATGACGAAAGATCCAAGGGCTTTCTTTTAACCTCCTTTATTATTATAGAGTAGTAATATCTTTTTGTAATCTGAATGCCTTGGATATGTATTTCACACAGTATTTTTAACTTGCTGATAAGTATTGTCCTCCTCCATTTCACCCTGTGCTCTGGTTCATGCCTTGTTGTGTTGTTGCAGATAATATAATATATTCATTACACGGCACTCTGCAAGAGCCATCTAGTGAAATTATGTTGCAGGGTTCTGTCTTTCGGCGTATTGTTGGCTGTGCGTGAATTTTCTGGAGACTGTTGGATGCATATTTCATTGTTCTATTTATTGTAAAGGGAAGTCGAATAAAAATTACACAAAGAGCTGGTGTTGCCCAACTTTGTTTCATATTTAGCAAGCACGAAAAATGCTGATTATTCTCTTTGTGTCGATATACTGGGAAGTCTGTCGTGTGGTCAGCCATTATGATAGCTCTGGCTTAAAATGTGTAAATCGAACATTTCATCTGATGCACTAATGGCTTGAAATTTTCCTATCAGTTTATGTACTAAATTGAGCTTCCTATTAAGTGCCGATCATCTATCCAAATGTGATCATTTATACCAGTGACCGATTGCATTATGATACCACCATGCATAAATGGGAGATCGATAGGACAGGGCTTTATCTTGAAGTGTGCATAAAATAGGCGGCTGCTGCTGATGACGATAATGCATATATCTGAACTCAACAAGAACAGTCGGAGCAAACTATAAAGATACTTTTTCTTTCATGACAATGTTTAGCAGCTTGTTACACTGAAACATAACAAATTAAAGGGTTCTGTTAGACTACAGCTTCTAGGGTCTTTGAATGCCATCTTTACACCACGCAGATGCCTCCCCGTGTATTTTATGCCGATCTGTTGGCATGGCAAAGGTCAAGTTTCAAAAAAACATCATGCCACATTGACGTTTTCAAATGAAAACACTGCAAAGATTCAGCGAATGATTGGCACAAGTTACTAACAAAGCTTTTGAATTAATTTGCTTGATTCTGGCATCTATGCTATTGTGGCTCCCAGCCATAAAGGCTGCGATAATTCCGTGCTCACATTGGTTTCGACGGGAATTCAGGGCGCAGGCTCCTTTCCCAAGCGCATCACTCCTGAAGAAAGCCGAACGCCAGGCCGGGGCACGCTTGTACCCATTTGAACCAGTGGGTGCCCGGCGGCGGTGGGAATCGAACCCATAGCCTCCCGCAACCGAGTCGGGCACAACAAAATTTGATGTCCAATAAATTGTTTGGCATTGCAGAGAGCCGTAGGGCAAGTGGGTGCCGATACTACACGTCGTCCTTCTCTTCCTCGCTGCCCTCCTAATGTTGTTGCTGCTGATGCTGCCGCTCCACTATCTGACGCACTGTAACATGGCTCCTCTCGCAGACGAAGCCCTCCGGGCGAGTAGTCAGTGGGGCTTTCGTTGAATAAACGGCTTCAGGCGGGCTACATGCGTGATGTCGGTCCTGGATGACCGTCTCCCACTGGAAGTGAGGCGCGCAATTCTATAATTCACCTCGCTGAGACGTTCAAGCACAATAAACGGTCCACCATAGTCAGCGAGCAGTTTTTGACATAGACCGCGTTTACGCACGGGAGTCCATAGCCACACTAGGTCACCCGGTTCGTAAGTGACTTGCCGATGCCGACTATCGTATCTGGATTTGTACTGCTTTTGCGAAGCTAGAGTACGTAATCGAGCGATGCGCCGAGCCTCCTCTGCTCGGCAGAGAGTTTCCGCGATACAAGCGTCGTCGTGACTGCCAAAAGGGAAGATAGTGTCCAAAGTGTACCTCGGCGGACGAGCGTAGAGCAGGAAAAACGGACTATCCAGTGGTCTCATGTTGCGCGGTGTTGTATGCGTATGTGACGAACGGCAATACTTCGTCCCAGTTCTTGTGGTCCGAGCTTACGTACATGGAAATCATGTTCACAAGTGTTCTGTTCGTGCGTTCTGTCAGCCCATTAGTTTGCGGGTGGTAAGGCGTTGAGTGTCGCAGGTTGGAGGCGCACAAACGTAGAAGTTCTTCAACAACATCAGCTGTGAACTGACGGCCACGGTCGCTAATGATCACTCGAGGGGGACCATGCCGAAGTATAATGCAATGTAGCATAAACTGGGAAACCTCGCCTGCAGTTGCAGAGGGTAGTGCTGCCGTCTCGCAGAACCGAGTCAGGTAGGCTCAAAGGGGGAACTGGGTGGCACCACAGGCTGTAAGAAACCGGCTGGAGCTGCAGTAGGTCTCTTGTGACTTTGACACTCGGCGCAAGTGGCTACGTATGTCTCCGTGGTCTTGCGCATTTGAGGCCAGTAAAACCTTTCTTTGGCTCAATGGAGTGTCCGCGTGGAGCCTAAAGGACCTGAAGTTGGATCATCGTGCACGACGCGCAAAACAGAATAGCGGAGGGCTTCTGGCACCACCAGAAGAAACCGTGCACCTATCGCGGAAAAATTCTTCTTATACAACAGTCCATGCCGAACACAAAAACTACATGATGTCGACTCTTTCGCTGCAGAGAAAAGTGGCTCTAAACTCGGGTCATCATGTTGCTCTCTTGCGAAGGTTGTGGCATCTGGGAAATCATGATGTACGGATGCGATGAGGTGGTCGAAACTTTCGGCGTCGCATTCCGTTGTACTAAGAGGCATCCGGGAAAGGCAATCGGCATCAGCATGTCGTCGGCCGCTCTTGTAGGATACAGTGAACCTGTACTCTTGCAGACGCAGGGCCCATCGTGCAAGGCGTCCAGATGGATCGCGAAGATTCACGAGCCAGCACAAAGAATGATGGTCTGTGACGAGGTTCAGGGGGTAGCGATTCCGTCGTTGGATGCTTAGATACCCCGCACCTCCACCACTCTGTTACGGGGTGTGTAGAAGGCGTTTATTGCAGAGAGCCGTAGGGCAAGTGGGTGCCGATACTACACGTCATCCTTCTCTTCCTCGCTGCCCTCCTAATGTTGTTGCTGCTGATGCTGCCGCTCCACTATCTTTGACGCACTGTAACAATATTATCTGATCTTGGCAGCAGTTTTATCATCTGTGATGAAGAAGCCTGAGAATGAGTTTGTCTGACTTTGGCATCTTTGATGTGTACCTACCTTATGACCTCACACGTTTGGTCCACATTTGAAATGCCTGGAGTGCTGTCGAACAAAATGCCAGAATATTTAGACTCTGTGGTCTCTGCCATCATTTCCCCTTTTACGTGTTTACCTAACAGTAGGGGTGGCCAAATATTCAAAGTTTCGATTGCACATGAACTATTCGGATTCACATTCTGAAATTAACTATTTGGTAATTTCAAATATTTGAAGCTAACCAAATATTTTGCAACTGACTGTTAAAGTCTTGTTACTGTTCCCTATCTGCTAGACAAAGCACTGCAAATTATCAGCAGTGAAACGACAAAATTTTTCATAAGATTGCAGACGCTAAATAGATAATGCAAGTTTTGTTTTCGATTTTGTGTCGAAAGGCCTACATTATGACCTGTGAGTTTTGCTTCTGTTGTCATTTAATGTTTTTGGCAGTTACATGAATTTTTTTTTTCTTTTGCTCTATGACCAGTCATGTTCTACTTCCAACAGGCCCTTTTACATGTATAAACAGCACACAAGTCGTTCTGCAGCTTTTCTCTTTCTTTTTATGCAACTTCTGATGCTGTTTTGGCAATCATTTATTTAGCATTTTTATAAATCTCCATTCCATATAGTAGCCAGTCATTCTTCGAAAGCTTGTTTGCAACCATGCTCAAATGAGGTTGAGAGGCTATTTTTGCTGTTTTGAAGGATAGTAGTGATTTTGTGTTTAAATCCTATTATTTTCCACCGATAGCAGTCTATTTTGGACTTGTCAATACAGGCGTGGTACCTAAAATATACAGAACTACAGTACACTAAATATGTATATGTGTCTGCATTTCACTATTCAATATTCAATTTGATATTCGATACTTACTATTTGTATTCAATTTGTAATCGAAACATTTCATATTCTCCCACCTCCACCTAACAGTTGGGTAAACTCGTTTTGTGTTTGCAGCGAAAAATGAGGTCAGTCTCCTGTCGGCAGGAATAGCCGGCTTTACTATTGTGAAATGTTCCTCATAAATAATGCTGCAAATTGAAATTAATTCCACTGATTCCAGGAAGTTGCTCATGTCACTTGAACCAATATATTTGCGACCGTGAAAATATAGGTTAATCTTAGAAATGGACTTTGTCTAGGAGACTGTTTAGTATGTCTCTACAGCGTTGCCTACTAGCCTCCTTTTCTCATTGCAAGGCCACCTCAATTGTAAGAATTGCTCGAAGTTAACGTCAAATGTCCTCCACTGATTGTGCTAAGCCAAGCATAATTCTGATGTCTCGTGCTCAGCTACCATAGAGTTCAGCTTCGACCATGAGCTCAGCCCAGTAATAAAGGATGATGCTGTAGTTATTTCCTTTCTGTGGAGTTTGCAGCAAGGACAGTAAATAGAATTTGTTAACAGCGCGTTCATTTGTGCTAGTAGTACATCTTGCAAACAGCAGCTTTAAATATTGTGACACAATACATAGCAATAGAACGAAAGGACAGAGCGCTGACTAACGTACAACCAGATGCTCTATTTCCAGGAGCAATTCCTTGATAGAGTACACCTTCCGCCTTTCTGGAACATGGCTGCCATTTTTCGAATTTATGCTGCCTTTGTTGTCAGTTTGTTTCAGCAGGTTCACACCTGCTGAAAACATCCCCCGATGTTTTCCCCTTAGCCCCCTGACGAGCTTCGTGCGGTGGGCACATCGGTGGCTCCAGCGTGTGCCATAGATGGCGATAAGAGTGCAAGAAGTGTCTTAATTGTTCTGAATGCAGGCAATGAGTTATCGGTTCAATGTTTTGCCACGTACAAACCAGTCAAATGGTTGTAAGGAGGAGCACCATGAGTGGCAGCCGCCGCTCCCTTCCCCTCCTAAGTGACTGGGACGCGCGGTACTCGGTGCCCGCTGCGTTTGCGCCTAACGCAAAGAACATTCCCGGAACTTGCGATCACTTACACTCGCACTCAATTGCGAGAAGCGGTACGGCGTTTCAAGAGCATGAGTTAAATGCACGCCATGTGCTTGAACTGGTCAGGTCTGCTGCTAAGAAAACTTGAAAATACAATAGCCGCGATTGTGCGGGAAGTCCGTCTTCGACACGAAGCAAGCCTAATTATTTGGAATATTGACTCCGCCATAGTGCACAAGAGATGCCTAGATGCATTGAGAGCAGAGGAATTCGCGCCCTTATATCGTGATAACAGTGAATCGTAGGTACTAAGATTTTAAGGAAAGTCGGGTTGTTTGGCAGAAACTGCAGCGTAAACAGCGGTAGACGTGTTGCTCTCATCTGTATGAAATAAACAATGCATACTGAGCGCAACTGATTTTTTTTAACCTTAAGTAAACTTAATGTGAATATTGACAAAGTGATTACCGCGGTTCAAAATCGCCGCTTTAACTTTCTGCGCTGGGATATCGAAACCGAAACGCGCCAGAACGCAGTTTCGTTTTCATTCGAGCGCGGTCGCGCCCCACGCGGCCGTTTTGCAAAACGAGTTTGGAGAGAGTGGCGCGCAGCAGCGAAAGAAGGTTGGCTGGTCGAGCAGGCGTGCGTGAAGTCACCGACGTTGGCTCGCAGGTTGTGCTCAGCGTGTTGTTTTGTCGTGTGCTTGTGCGAAGCCCTGCGATGTGACCACCGACGTATATCAAGCATTGTGGTGGGAGTAACCTTCAGAGGATGTACTACGCAGACGAGGATTATTAACCAGACGAAGACACCGTCATCTCTTCATCTCGCGTTGGTCACCGGCCCAAACACCAGGTAAGAGCCGGCGGCAGGTTGTCATCAGGGATTTGTTGTTGAGGGAGATCCCTGTTTGGGCGCGCATTGGAATGTTGCCTATCCGTAAGCGAAGCTACTGTCTGACAGGAGTTTATAAGGTCGTGTGTGGATTATGAGGAAGCAAGGAACCGCAGTGGTGGCTTCGTACTGTACAGTATGTTTGAAATTTCGCCAGGGACTGGTGGGATGCCCCGTTGGCCCCGTCGAGTGCAAGTCCTGTTTTCGATCACGTGTTTCGCTCGACTGTTTTCACTGGGATGAGCTCGTGCCGTTGCGCGTAAGTTAATTTCCAGTGGGGAGTAACTTCAGCGCGTCGAAACGACTATCGGTGAGAAACGTACTGCGAGCGAATTGACTTGCCTGGAGTGACGGACTTGCCTGGAGTTCAAGTTCAACCGACTGCACCAGCGTATGGGGTGGCAACCAACATTCAAATGCGCGGCAGCATTCCCCCTTCGCACTATTCCGTCAACATTCTTCCAAAACGACAATGCTGCTTTAGCGCATATTTTGACATGTTCAGTCGTGGACGTGGCTGTGGGGGTCATGCTACGTACGCCTTAACAGATGAGAACTTGTCTGTGTGTGCATGATCAGGGACACGACTTCCCTGATATGTCTGTTTTCTAAACATCCAGCTGGCTCGGTACCCGCGGGAGAGTTGGTCCGGATCCTCATCAATTTCAGTTCGTACCACTACGACGGCACACACTTGTTCGCCACTTATCAATTACATGGATGCGATTTCTTTTTTTGTGCGGCGCCTTTTCAAAGGGACGTGACATCAGCAGATTCCGAAAACTCGCGTGAAAAAATTTTCCAGCTTCTCTGGTGTTCCCTTTCTCGCTTCCTGTACAGGTCAGCATTTTTACGACTCCGAAGGCATCGCCAGCGATACGCTGCCTTTCTGTACTTATTAGCATTCCTCGCGCGCTCAAAGGAGCCGTCTTCGAGGAAAAAAAAAAAAAAAAAAAAAAAAAAACCTACGGCAGAAGATAACACCTTGCGCAAAACGCGTAAGCAGCTTTCTTTCAAAGCGTGTACACCGCGGCGGATGAAGCGCGTACCACCTGATTCATACGGGACGTTTTCGTCTGTGAGACAGGCGGGGGCATTTATTTCGCTTTCGCGCGCCCCGGCGGCTTCTTCGGTTCCTCTTCCCCTCGCGCCGTACTGGCGCTCGGCCAAGCCAACGGCCAGCGCGCGGTGTCGGCTGCCAGTGGGATCACCGCATCGTTTTGATACAGTGCACCTGTCACTATCAGCGGGAATCACGGCGACAGAAACGCTGTACAATGCGCGCTCTGTGTGGTAACGCGGCTGCAACCGCCTGCCCGCTTATTCTCCCGTCACGTCCTTGGTTCTGCCAAGTGCAGTCAGTCACTGCGTTTAGGGGCGTGACTCCAGAGTTTGCGGCGCTCTTTAGTGGAATGTTGTGGAGACGCCGTGGGAGTTCGGACAATTTCGTCGAAATGTACGGACGTCGCCGGCATTTTTTCGTTTGTTTTTCGACCTGTGGATTGCACCTCATGTCGAGGCGCGCCGTGCCTTGCGCTGTTTATTTTCTTTCGTCTTCCGGTAGAAATTCGTGTTTCCATCATCCTTGCGCGTCATCAACGGTGTACAATTGTTGCTTTGTAGGTTCTCCGAGCGACCACCCGCTTTGTTTTATCTCCGTACCAATGTGCGACCGTTGGGGTTGGAATGGCATGTCGTGCCACGAAGGGAGAGGAGGCGAAGAAAGTCAAAGCCTGGTATATTTAATGGTTTCCTGGTATCCACAGAGCGGCAGAGAGAGATGAGTAGGAAAACAAAGCTGGTGGTTCATTGAAGGTTTGCTCGCGTGTATCTTCCGCCGCCCATGATCAGGGCTGTAATGTCGTCTTGTTCGTGCACATGGATTTAAGTGGCTGCATTCCACTTTCTCAAAGATCATTCCGGTGGTGCTGTAGGTGTTTGGAAGGCACTCTTGTTTTCCCCGCAGGCGGGGTCATTTTGTCGTCGCGACCTATTACTATAGAAGCTCAATAGAACTTGTCTATAAGCCATTCATTTCTGTCTCAGCGCATATGTGGCCCCAGGGAAGCTTGCGTAGTCGCGTATGTAGTAATATACAGGGTGTTTCATTTTAGCTCCATCAATTTTTTAAAAAATTGCCTGTAGCAGATAGCAGAATTATAATCCTTTATCTAAACTACTCGATGAGGCGGCCATTACTTCCACGAGAAATCAAAACGCCTAATTGAGCAGTTAACATAATTCCGCTAATTAACTTTTTAATTAATTATATTACGGCACATCTTTCAATCTACGAATTATAGCCGCTGAGTTCGCAAGGCGTGTCCGCTTGGAACGAATTCTCAGGCCTGTACCAGTTTCGAGATATTAATTTTCAGTGTGTCCGACGAAATGCATTGGTGTTCCAGTTACTTTCGTGCTTCAATGCATAAAACAGCGGTCTCTTCAAAAAGTTAACTGCCAATTAGGTGTGTTGATTTCTCGCGGAAGTAATGACCGCCTCATCTAGTAGTTTAGATCAAGGATTAGAATTGTGCTATCTGCCACAGGCAATTTAAAAAAAGTTGGTGCAGCTAAAATAAAACACCCTGTATGTATATTTACAAAGCACGATAGGCAAAGAAAACGACAATGTACTGTCGACATAGACATTCACTCTTTCTTTCTTTGGCTTTGTGTAATTACCAGGTAATTTTTATGTCTGGATTTTCTTCCTTGTTTTATGCATCTTATTATGCGGGACATTTTCTTTTGAAGTAAACTGTCATATCTAGGCCCCAGCCGTTATTGCAGGTAAGCTGTAGGCGGACATTAGCAACAAGAAAATTTTGACGATCATTTCGCTAATTACCTGAAATGTGCTAATTCACTTTTTAATTATGGACTTTAGGGCACATGTTGTAATTGCGAAACTGAGGCAGGGAAGTCATGCCTCAGAAATCCTAAGACTAGCACCACTTTCGAGATATGCGTCCCAACATCTGTAAAAAAAAAAAAAAAAAAAAAATGCCTTGGTGTTCGATCCAGTTAAGATTGCCGCGAACTGTACGAGTCGCGCTTTTGGGAAAGTGTAAACTTGAACGCCGATGTATTTCGTAGCTCGTTTTAAGGTCTCGTATCTCGAAAGTGGTGCTGATCTTAGAAAGTGGTGCTAGTCTTGGGATTTCTGCTAAGCAGACATGGACTTCACTATTCTACGGCTTCAATTTCGCTTTCTTACATGTGCCCTAAAGTGAACAATTAAAAGTGTAATTAAACTTATAGATAATTAGCGTAATTATCGTTGGAACGATCCTTGCCGCTATGGTCCTCCAATCCACGTAGCCCATCTGCAAGAACGGCAGGGGCCTAGCTAGGTACGAGTTTCTTTTAAAAGAAGGTGTTCCGCATAAAAGGAAACACCTTGTATAACGTCTATCTCGAAGAAAAAAAAAAAAAAAAAGCAATGCAATGGGAAGTCAGCGCTGGCTCGGAAGTTTTCGGTGTCCATCGTCTTTTTCTCGCGCTGTTAGTTCGTTACCATGAGTTAGCATTAATTTGTTATCAACCCAAACCCGCCCCTTGAGTTGCATTTGTTCACGTTAAAAGCGTTTAGCTGACCTTTTGCCAACTGCTTGTCTCGTGGTCTGTCGTCTCTAGAACTTCGCGTGCAGCGACAGCGCAGCCTCGCAGTGTCATCAACACCTCGGGTAATCCACGGCGACATTGCAAAAGGCGTGCGCACCGTGACTGAGATGAAGGTGACACTGTCGCGGGCGGCTACGAGTACTGAATGACTAGTTCCAGCTGCGTAATGCCGCCTGCCACGGCGCTTGCGTTAGTGGCGGTTGCGCCGAGGGGCCTGACTCCTCCGCAGCAAGTGCGCGAGCGGAAAGCAATCTTCTCGCCCGTGTCGTTGTTTTCCTTGACTTCTGCATTACACACACACAAAGACAGAAGACAGACAGAGGTTACTGTTTGTCGCTTTTGCGAGGCCGCCTTTCAGCCAGGAACGGTGATTCAGGGTTATGTCGAAGCAGCCAGTGTGCTATTTTAAATGTACTATGCAGGGTCCTTGTCAGAAGTTTTGAAGCCATTATATCCTCCTAAGATCCCTTGTTCAATACATTACACATTGCCTTCTACCTTCTTTTATAAATTCGCTCGCAAGTGATTACGCAGAATATTCACTCTGGGTATGGATTACGGTGCATGTGTAACGGTAAAGAACTGGTTTACTCGTATTCTTGTCATCCGCTTTCGAGAAATTTGACACTGAATTGATCTAGACCTCTGTGTCGTCCCAGACGGCCGAAAGCAACCTTGAGGTGAGTTTCGAAATCATCGAGATTGCAGGAACATAGCGGACGCGGCAGCAACATGGCAGTGTACTACACGTAGCTCCAACTTCGTCTCTGAGTTCTAGCAATGAAATGCAGTTTTTACCATAGCAAACATAAGAAGATGATGGAGAGAGTTTTTTTTTTTTCCACGTACATAGAAACGCAGCTTTGGGTATCCAACCGTGGTATATAAATTTTAAAAATTGTTTTTCAAGTTCATAACATAAAAGTTGACAATAAAAACCACCTTGAAGGGCGATTATGCCCCAGGGATTATGCCCGTTCGGGTTTCATGGGGATATGCAGGGTAGATCGAGCACTGCACGGGCCCATTTTTTCAGCCCGGGCCCGTTTTTACGTTGGGCTGCCCGCCCGAGCCCGACCAAAAGTTTTATGGCGCTACCCGGGCCTGGCCCGAGCCTGGAAATAATCTACGTTACCCGCCCAGCCCTGCCCACCACACCATTACCTTAGGCCCGAGCCCGGCCCGGCTCGAAACCATCCCGAACCCGGCCCGAGACCGAAAAAGACCACCCAGCGGCATTAAAAAAATACAGTAAAGAAAAGAATGAAAGGAATTTATTCTTAAGGCATAAACACATGTCATATGCAATTATGAACACCATTTGAGCGGTCTGAACGCAAATACCAGCGCGCAATGTAGTACGTACGAATGACCCTGCCGAGCAGATCGCCAGCAGATTCCAACGGCGCGACCTTGATGCATCCCAATCCACTTCTATCGCAGCGCCGCCACAGTATTTTCCATGTCGGGTGCCTCACTGCAGAGCATGCGCCGCCCCAGCCGCTCGTTCCACTCAACCGTATTCTAGTACACTCTAGCCAAAGCGCAGCCACGACCGGTCGTGAGTGCAGCGCATAGATGGAGTCAATGGAGAAAGAAGGCTTCTCATTCCTCCATGGTGCAGCGTAATGCGCTGCTGCTAGGCGGCCGGTTGAGAGCATGCGTGCAATCATGGATGGACGCAGTGCCATACTTCAGCCGCGTGACGAATTATCTTATCTAACCAGTCATCGCTTTACCAATTCGCTTTTGAAGAATCAGCAAGTCGCGAACGCGCTTACACCGCGCTGAAAGCATTAATTACATTGATTTAGGTAAAGAATACAATGGCATGCTTTGGGTTGAGGCGACTTCGGTCTTTCTGGACTTTTACATTCTGTTAAAACAGCGCAAAATACGACGGAAGAAAATGGAAGTACACAGGAGTGGCACAGCTATAGCTTCCAGCTGCGCCGGGGTAACAGATTTTTCAGAGTTGAGACTCGCGAGGATAACTCGCTGCACGTTACGTGCACACCACCCGAAAGTCCGAGCCCGGCCCGGGCCCGCGTCAAAATACCCGAGCCCGGCCCGGGCCCGGATCAAAAAGCACATTCCGTGCCCGAGCCCGGCCCGAGCCCGTGAAAAAACTGCCCTACCCGGGCCGACCCAGCCCATGGGCCGGGCCCGGGCTTTCGGGTAAGCCCGAGCCCGTGCAGTGCTCTAATACAGGGTGTTTCAGTGGGCACTTTCAAAAATATTTAAAGATTGCCTGTGGCAGATAGCACAATTCCATTCCATGAGCTGGTCTACTTGAAGAGGCGGACATTACTTGCACCTGAAATTGAAGTGCATAAGCGTGTAATTAAAGAAGAATCACTAATTACGTTTTTAACTAATTACCTTGTGGCACGTATTTCAATTTACAAGTTCTAGCGGGTGAGATTGCTAGGCATATCCACTTGAAAAGAATTGCGTGGACGACACCGTTTACGAGATATGTGCGGTCAAACCTGCGGTAAAATGCACTGTCGTTCCACTTACTTGCTTTATGAAACGTCGTCTTATGCATTGAAGCACGAAAGTAACCGAAACGCCAATGCATTTCTTCGCAAAGTTCAGGAATTAATATATCGAAACTGGTCACATCCTACGAATTCGTTCCAAGTGGATCCGCCTTGCGAACACCCCAGCTAGAATTTGTAAATTGCATTATGTGCCATAAGCTAGGTAAATAGTTAAGAACTTAATTAGTGATTTTTTTAATTGGTCAATAATACATTTCAATTTCTTGTACAAGTAATGTCCGCCTCATCCAGTAGACCAGCTCATTGACTAGAATTGTGCTATCTGGCAAAGGCAATCTTTAAAGATTTGTGAATGTATTCGCTGAAATACCCGGTATAGGGGCGCGTGACCAACGTTTGTTGATTCAGAGCCCCACAGATTGGAAAGAAAGTGTGGTCGTTTCTCTTTCGATCTTCGCATCCCGACAACAAATCTTATCATTCGCAGAGTGTTTGGAAACTTTCGGCAAAAAACTGCGCCTACTTCACTGTTCGCCGGAAAAGGCTGCTCGCTGCGGGTCCGGAAGAAAGCCGGGAAGTGTGTTTCTTTTCTTTCTTTCTTTATTTTTTTTTTCGGGAGCCTGCCATTAGGCATAATGTTTTTTGAAAACATCGTTGACGCTACACGGTGCTTTGCAGCTGTATTAACCTTCGAGTTGATAGAATGCGGAGCTGCATCTTCAGTGCAAAGTTCTTCAGGCTCATTACATGTGTAGTCGTATTCGTCGTTGGTGTCGTGGGTTTATATATATTTTTTTGACATCCCCGAAGATTTTATTGCGGTATTTACTGCTCTGATCCTATATTTGTCATTATTTTTGCGTTGTTTGTAGGCTATGCGGTTCCTCGCTGTACTCGTGGCACTTGTCAGGCGTTCCAAGCTCCGGTGCCGTGACATTCACGCTCGCTCGAGTATAACCAGAAATATAAGTAAACTTCAACTTCAATCGCCTGCTGTATACGCACCTATAGCCTCGTCCTTGTTGCGTTTCCTTTGCGTAAGAGAGCTCATCTCCGACTGTTGAGAAGCTACAGCGAGAAAGTTGTGTTGAAAGGAAAACAGAGCGGCTTGGGAAATGAGCATGCTCGGAGACGAAGCGTGCACGTGCGCGCGGCTCGCCCAATAAAAGAGCGCTTCCCTCCGAGCAGTGGGACGAGAGAGCGAAGGTGGAAGGCACCGTGGGGGCAACTTTGTCACGGGCGCTTGTTTGCGGAGCTAACAAAGTCTTTCCTTCGGCTGTTACGCGGCGCTCCGGAGGTTCGTCATTCTGTCAGCGCGGCCGGAGAAACCGAAGTGTGCACGAGTGTCACAAACACCCCGTCGAAGATGCGACAGGAGAAAAAGGAAAAGTTGGTAAAGTGCAGGAAGGCTTTTTTTTTTCTTCTTTTATTTCTTGCTCCGCGTGGGGCCTAAAGGAGGAAATAGAACAAAGTCGCGAAGAGCGCTTGGCTGCTCCAGAAGACTTCGCAGGCACTACACGCCTTTCATAATCCAGGATTCGACGGAAACCCGTCTGGCGAGGAATGAACATATAGTGGAATAAAACGAACACTCGCCAAGAAGTAAAGCGTAATAAATGAAAACGTGACGTTTCGGGGCCCCGTGCAGGTTCCTTGATCACAATAAAGGCAAACACAGTGGCTCTTGTTTATTACACTTTACTTCTTGGCGAGTGTTCGTTTTATTCCAATATACGCTTTTCAGTCACTTTTCTTTTTTTCTGCCTGCGCCGTATCATCTTAGGCTAGCAGCGCATGTTCCGGTGCACGCCACTACCTTGCAGCCACTTAAAGGCACGCTAATGAGAAAAGAAAAATAATTGAGCTGCATTAGCTAATTACCGTTCTAACAATAGCAAGAAAAGCCCCTCTTGCCATGAGAGGAGGCCTGGTTCTGGCCTGGTTAGAGAGAGAGAAAAGACGCAAGAAAAACGATCGACTGGTGGCGCCGTCGCCTTGAAGTTCCTACACCAGTTCACCGCGACGTCATGAATTTTGACGCGGACTGCTCGGGCCCATAGTTCATCTTTTCTCGGTCAAGGTGGACTACGGTGTGTTCGGAAAGAGCCAGATACTGAAGTTGCCGAGTTTCAAGAACTTTTACTGAGCCACGATGGTCAAAACACGAGAAATATATTTTGCAATCTGTGACGTCACATTGTGGATGAGCCGCGGCGGCGTTGGTGTTCGGACGCGAAATAAAAAAAAAAAAAAAGGGAAAGGGAACTTTGAGCTTCGTTTTCTCTTCCAATATCCAACCATTTACCGCTAGATTGACCAAAATAGAGATTTTTCATATATTTGGTTGAACGGATAATTTATCAATATAAACTGATATAGTGTTCCTGTTTAATGTCCCTTGAATAAACGCGTTCATTTGTCACGTGCGTGGCTTCCGTAGGATCCTTGCGAGAATCACTTGTAGGATGGCGTGTCAGGTTTTGTTAATGACCGCGATAAAAACGTGCCTGAGGAAAACTTGAAAAAAAAAGGAAGAAAGAAACGTCGCTATATGTTACGTAAGTGCTCATAGCAGCTTAAATTTGAGACGAATGTCTGCACATTAATTTTTCAGCTGTTAACAGATATATCTGTTTGGCATCATTTAAGCCACTTATCCCTCAGAAAGCGGAGGAAATGTTGAAAGTGTGATGCGTCGAATACTGAAGGTGTTCAGGAAAGTGGGCGATACTATATAGGGGGTCCCAGCTAGCGTATACGTTAGCCAAACTGTTCAACGAAAAAAATAAAGAAACACGGTGAAAGGTACAATTATCGGACCTGCGTTATTTGGTCGTCAGACCTCCGATGACCGAATACCGTAGGTCTTGTAAATGCATCTTGCATGGTGTTTTTAAAACTTTTTTTTCCTTGTTGAACAGCTTGGCTATAACCTAAGCTGGGACACACGGTATTTATATACCATTCCCACTATCATGACACACACCTCACTGCTTCTTCCCTTGTCAGCCACGCTCGAGGAGGGGCTGGTGGAGTTTATTTCGTGCAATAAGTTACTTTTAATTACCACAACGGAATGGCGAGACAAAGCGCGAACGCGAAGCGATGACTGCAGCGATTGTCCCTAGCTGCGAGATGGGAGGGGGGCGAACGCCGCTCGTGGCTTTTGCGGAAAGACCTGAGGCTCGACCCGCGAGTGAAACGCGCTGATCCGCCCGGATTGCAATTTGCAAACGCGCGTTACTCTGCGCCACGGTGTAAGATATATACTCTTAAGAGTATACTCTTAAGATATATACTCTTAAGAGTCAAAAAAAGATGGCTGACTAATGGAGTAGCACACGAGGAATAAGGATTATAAACAGGGATAAGGTGCCTCAGAAAGGCTGGCCAACGTTTCGATAGGAGGACCTATCTTCGTCAAAGGCGGCCTCGTCATCCTCGGCGGGTTAGTTTTAAAGGGTTAGTGGAGTGACGTCACGTCGATGTCCGCTGTGGCTGTCTGTAAAGGGGGAGACTGAAAATAAAATGAGCGCCGGCGCTTGACTGGCTAGGCGCGGTTTCTAAGACGAGGGGACAAGAGCGGGAGAGCGAGAAAGTGACAAAAAAAATTATATATATATAAAAAAAAAGAAAACCACCGTCAGAGGGGGTTGGGGGAGCGAGAGGCGAGTGAGCGTTCGGAGGAGTCGTGGTTGGCGTGCGTTTGGGGTCCCTGAAGAGCCGGTCAGTGTGCAGGTCACAATACGAGTTGAAAGCATGACTTGAGTAGCGTAGCATCAAGGCATCTTTAAAGGTCAAGCCACACGACTTCGTCGCATTTGCGTTGAAAACCATGACTACATAGACAGACTCGATCACCTTAAGGAAACCCTATCAAGCAGGAACTACCCGAACACTGCCCTTCAGAAAGCCTACACCGCTGCAACCATGCTTGATCGAGTCAAGGTCCTCAAACCCCGCCCTAAGATCACAAGGACAACAACGCCTCTTCTTACTACTAAATTCTCAAACGCACTCCCCAACGTGAACAATATCCTCAGGAAATACCACCCAATTCTCACCAGCAACCAGAAACTTAAGATCTTTCCCGACCCGCCCAGAGTAGCCTACAGACGGAACAGTAATTTCAAGGACATTCTTGTACACGCCAAACTCAGGACAAAGACGAAGCCAACATCCGGTCCCTGTGGCCGCTCCAGGTGTTCCACATGCAAACATATTCAATCTACTACTACAGTAAAAAGTACAGCGTCAGATTACATTCACAAGGTAACTGCGAATTTCACCTGCACGTCAAGCAACGTAGTCTACTGTCTAGAATGTGCCACTTGTAACAAGCAATACATAGGTGAGACTGGACAAGAAATGCACACGAGACTCAACGGCCATCGCGCAGATACAAAACACAATTTACCTAAAGCAGTAGCCAGCCACTTCAATGAGCACGGCCATATATTTGATGAAGCAAGACTCTATATACTACAAACAAATTTTCGTTCACCTCGCGAGAGAAAATATACAGAATCATACCTCATACACAAGTTTAAATGCCTGCACCCCACGGGGATGAATTTATCGCGTGGCAACTTAGAATCTCTAAAAGCAGTAACATAAACCTTAAATTGTTATACCATTAACAAAGGCGCAAAACAAGTTAAACCTCCAGCTAATCTCGATGCTCAACCTCACCTATTCTTCCATTTCCAGTTCTTCACTGCATCTCCCCTACCACTCAATTTATTATCCTCCTCCATGCTTTTACTCATTGATAAACCATACGAACGCTTTTCCAGGTATACCTGTCCCCTCAGTGTTCATGTTTCAAATTATATTTCTTCCGCTGTCACTCACCTGTGCGGGTTTTTTTTTTTCTCCTTTTTTTTTTCCCTCAACCTCACCTATTCTTCCATTTCCAGTTCTTCCCTGCATCTCCCCTACCACTCAATTGATTATCGTCCTCCATGCTTTTACGCATTGATCAACCATACGAGCGCTTTTCCAAGTACACCTGTCTCCCCCCCCCCCCCCCCCCCAGGTTTAAATTTCTAATTATATTTTTTCTACACTGTCACCCTCCTGCGCCGTTTTTTTTTTTTTCGCCCTCAAACGCGCGTTTTCCTTTTTTTTTTTCTTCTCTCCACACGAGATCCACACCGAGACAGTCCAAAATCCCAGACGCCAGGATACCTTTTTCGGCGCCTTGACCACTCAAGGTCTCGCCAATTCTGTATACCGCCGCGACAACGCCTAGGGCGAACTAGTGAGGCTAACGTCCCTTGACGGACCAAGCTGCTCCCTGTCAACCACAAAATTACCCGATGCCTTGATGCTACGCTACTCAAGTCATGCTTTCAACTCGTATTGTGACCTGCACACTGACCGGCTCTTCAGGGACCCCAAACGCACGCCAACCACGACTCCTCCGAACGCTCACTCGCCTCTTGCTCCCCCAACCCCCTCTGACGGTGGTTTTCTTTTCTTTTTTTATATATATATAATTTTTTTTGTCACTTTCTCGCTCTCCCGCTCTTGTCCCCTCGTCTTAGAAACCGCGCCTAGCCAGTCAAGCGCCGGCGCTCATTCTCTTTTCAGTCTCCCCCTTTACAGACAGCCACAGCGGACATCGACGTGACGTCACTCCACTAACCCTTTAAAACTAACCCGCCGAGGATGACGAGGCCGCCTTTGACGAAGATAGGTCCTCCTATCGAAACGTTGGCCAGCCTTTCTGAGGCACCTTATCCCTGTTTATAATCCTTATTCCTCGTACTCTTAAGAGTGTATATCTTACACCGTGCTCTGCGCTCAGCCACGCCACTGTTGCGAGAGCACGGAAATGAGGTTGCCGAACAGCAGCGGCCGTGCAATCGCTCGTCCCCATCAGGGACAGGTGTCGTGGTTTCCATCACTTTGCGAAATGCGCGTCTTACGAGGTGCGCACAGCGGAGGGCCTCGACGTGTTGCATTGCGGTTTAGCATATACAAGTGTTTATTGGCTTGCTCTTAAAATCTCGCACTACTTCTATCTCCGGCTTGCCTCCCAATCAGATCGTGGTTTTGGCACGTGAGACCCCTTTAATATGTGTTATGTGTATTGGATGCAACATATGCAGTGTTGAAGAATAGGATGTGCTTTCATACAGCATACTTTAGCGTCAAAAAATTTGTGAACCAGATCTTCACAGAGGGAGAAAAAAAATAAACGGTAAGGTCTACGCCAGGAATGATCAACCGAAAAAGGCTCGTGATAGTTAATGTAGAAAAATAAATAGACTAAACATCGAGAGCGCTGAACCCGAGTCGTAATTTAGCTTCACGAGGCGAATTTGCCAAGAAGGTCTTATGGACAAAACATTGCACGCGTCTCCCCCCTTTTCCTTTTAACAGCTATTTAAGCTTTTCGTTTCCCCGCGGAGCGTTCGCCAG
>NC_051155.1:135384961-135397070 GCF_013339745.2 Dermacentor silvarum
AAAGCAATTCGTGCGCTAGTACAGTACTAAAAGTGCACCGGTTGGAGAGACCGCTCATAGTGTCCCTATGCATCCTTCCACGTTAACTCACTCTCTCCGTTTCTTCCTCCTTCTATTCCCCTTACCCCCAGTGTAGGGTAGCAAACCGGATGCTCCCTGCCTATCTTTTCCTTGCTTTCTCTATCTCTTTGGAAGTTTTCGAATATCGTTGAGTTGCTGGTTGAAGGTTCAAGCGGCAGTCCACTCAGAAACGCACTTGCGCGTACATCGTGACTAGAGCGTCGCGTCGAATGGCGGGTAGATAGACGCCGAAAATAAGTTTCATTCATTCATTCATTCATCCCTTCATTCACTCGAGCTTTCTTTCGATCGCCTGTAGTATAATGTTGGGGAAAGGGAATCAGGTATACAGGGAAGGACGCTTGCCTCCCCTTAAGGCTGAACTGCATTTTGCCCACTGTGGCATTGGTTTGACCCGACAAGCTTCACGGTCACGCTGTCGTCTCCGCCAGGGAGCGGCAAGGACATTTCGCATTAAAAAGAAAGCCGTGGAAGATTGACTTCGCAATGGCGTCTTGCGAAACGGGACGACGAGGAGCACATTGGCGGTGATGGTGGGGGTGGGGAATGGGGGGGGGGGGGGGGGGGGGGGAGGTTGTCGCATAATCCTTACGCCATATGGGGCTATTGTTTTGTCACATTTCCTGCCGCTCTTCGCTTTCGTGTTTGCGAAGGCATTAGCTGTCGACGGAACAAACCCCACACTAGGCGTGCTGCGGATATGTATACATCGCATCGAGACCACGGGGGAGCTCTCCCGTGGCCTTCATCGAAAGCGGTCTTGTAAACGGCTCGTTGCTGCGTAAAGCAAGCACCGTATGCACGCATCGGCTGTGCGTTGCGACGTGGGTCGGGTCCGTCTGCGTGCGTGTGCTATAGACGCGCGCACTAAGAGGCGTCGTCTCTCCGGCGTCTGATTAAAAAAGCAACTGTCCGAGATGCTTAGTGGTCGATTATAATGACACAAAGCACGGTCGTACATACATCGATTCAGCGCTTATATCGTAGCTTTTCGTCGTAGCGGTGGCTTGCAGGCATACGTAGCAAGACCGTATAGAAGGAAATGGAAACGTTAGCGCTGACAGCGACATATCGTGACATTGTTGTTTCAGGCAGAGCGCGCACGGCTCTGATTGCGGTGGGGGACTGCGTTTCATATGACACCTTCTGGCGTAAACGCTGTGAAGTAGTCATCACGATCGTACTTTTGGATATTTATTATTGCAAACAGAACGCTCGTACAACAGAGCGTCTGTAATTATTGGTTGAGCACATCACAATATCGCCGGCGCTGTCGTTTTCTGGTATGTCTTCCGACTTGCCGATGTGCCTGTACGTACACTGTATAGTGCATCTACGTTGCGCTAAAATTCTCCAATGAAGTACCAAGATTTTCAGTGGGACACCACTTTGGTTCAGGAGCGCCTCCGTGAACGTTCTCGGCGACTCCACGCAAGGAGGCTGCATGCTGCGAGTGGCACGAGCGAAATAGAATCAATCTAAATGGCAGTGCCTCAGCGGTTTTTGTTTGTATTGGAACTGTAAAATATCATATTCATTTTCAAGAACCAAATAATGCCTCTGATGCGGCAGCACTGATTGTATGCACTATGTATTCTAGAATTGCTTGCTATCGAGAGCCGTCTCACCGGTGGTGGTAGTAGTCGTTTTCGTAGGAGAAGAAGAAGAAATGCAGAAATAGGTAGCAGTAGAATAATCTTTTTTTTTTTTTTTTTTTTTTGGGTCGAATAGGGGGTGTTTAGGAAAAAAAAGGACAAAGATGTATGACCCTTGTAACTCTCTCTGTGGTGTGAATACATCTCCACAGCGCTATATAAAGGTTACCTGCTACTGTAAGATGAGAGGGGCATAAGTTTGAATGTAGATTGTCGCAAGCGGTTTTGTTTACATGAGATAGCATTTCGCTATATATATATATATATATATATATATATATATATATATATATATATATATATATATATATATATAACAAGCTCGCGCGATGGTCTTTGGTGAAGCCTCATGACTAGGAAAACAATTAATGCCTCACGTTGGCGTTAACTTGACTTGCCGCTCGCGGAAAATGAAATTTTTTGGCACGACGGAGCTTCTCTCTCTCACCGCGGGCGACACTGCATGGTCTCAGCGGCAGCTCGGCAGTTACAAACCGGGGTGAGTGATGGCCTCCGTGCACACGAAGGAGCGGCTGATCAATTACTGCTAGACGGATAGAGGGAGGCTGGACGCTCGTCGGCCTCGCCCCTGTGTATAGCTCGCAGGCCATGTTGTCCGTGGCAGCAAGAATTTTTTTCACTGCCTTCAAGAATGCGCGTTTCACGCGTCATCTCGATGAGCCGCCCACGGTGGAGGTCATGCCGTTCGGGGCGATCCCAAAGATGCCGGAACGAGGCCGTCGGCGCACCCGCCTGCCGTAATTTTCGGAGCAACACCGTTCTTTAAATGAGGAACATTTCTTCGAAGTGCTGCGTTCATTGTTTTTTCGCCATTATTGCGGCGAACCCTCTATTACAGGTACACGTTGACAGGCTAGGTATGCGAAGACAGGAAATGCCTTTCGAACTGGGTGTTGAAGATTGCGACTCTCTCGCCCTACCGTTGTATAGCTGGCTTGCTGGGGCGTACCTGTTGCCGAATAGGAAGTCGCGGGTTCGTTTCCCAACCGCTGCGCGCGCATTCAGATTGAGGCATGATTGCAAAAACGCTCGTGCACTTATAGACCTGGTGGTCAAAATCATTTTAGAGCCATTCCTCTGCGGCATCTCTATAGCAGCCCACTATGCAGCGTTTGCTAGAATATCGGGGATAGGCGATATTCTAGTTGACATTAAGCGGAAGAAATGGCGCTGGGCAAGCCATGTAATGCGTAGGATGAATAACCGGTGGACCACTAGAGTTACAGAATGGATACCAAGGGAAGGGAAGCGCAGTCGAGGTCGGCAGAAAACCAGGTGGGATGATGAAGTTAGGACATTTGCAGGCGCAAGTTGGAATCAGCTAGCGCAACAAGACAGGGGTAATTGGAGATCACAGGGAGAGGCCTTCGTCCTCCAGTGGACATAAGTATAGGCTGATGATGATGATGCAGCGTTTTAGAGCGTAAAACGGTATACGAATCCATCACTCGATGAAATAGAGCGTTTCTGGGGTGGTTGGTGCATGCTGGTGGGTTTAAGAAGCGCGCACTCTAGACGGGATAATATGGTGATGTATTGTGTCTACCTTTCTTTGCCCGTCTAAGGTGTGCGCTGCTTCTTCATGCTGCGATCACTTGATGAATGTGTGTTCTCAGAGCGTCCCAGTCGTATGCACAGCTTGTGACGTTGCGCGTACATTTTGACAAACAAACTTTGTTTCGAATAAAAACAAACATTGTTTTTATTCGAAAGAAGAAAATAGGCGTCGCAAGCAAGTATTCGCGGCTCGGGACCGGTTGTTACAGAACTCGGCGTTCAGGGCTCACGCTTTGCGAGGCGATGTTCGACTCCCGTTTCGACGCCGCCTGCAGCTGCTGAGCCTGTTAATCGCGCCGTTCGACTGGCGCCCAGATTGCCTCATTGGCTGTCGGTCGGCGCCTCACGAACGTCGTCGCTGTTGCGCGAACGGAAACAAGAGTTCCTCGCCGCGCATCTATATATACGTCTGCCGGTGTCTCCTATATCGCTCCACGCACGTCGGTCCCGCGTGTACAGTTGGAACCGAAGCTCATTTCGCGCTCTCGCGCGACGACCTGCTGCGAATCCTCATTGACTTTCTCGAGACGACGTCTAAACGAAAGCCTGCCTCGTTGGTAACGAACCCCCCCCCCCCCCCCTCCCGTGTTTCCAGTGCCCCGTTCCCCTCTCTTTTATTCCGGCGTTTGTATCTCGATAAGACTTCGCATCGGAAGGCTGCGCTCCTTTCGGTGTACAATCGAAAACGGTTCATTTGCTCGTTTCACCCGTTGCCCAGGATAGAGGCGAACGGACGGGTATTTTACCGGTCGTGCGCTTTTTATTGCGAAGTGAACGTCTTATTGCGGAGCGTGTATGACGCGTTGCCTGCGCTGCAGTCGATGACACACAAAGATTGGACCCTGGCGTTGTACGGTCCGGCGCTTCCGCCGTGCATTACCCCTAACAAGGAGGTCTGCCTGACGTGGAGGGGAACGTAGAGGTCCTTTGTTTTATCTTTCTATATATATTTATGGGAGGCGTGGGGCATGAAGTCTTTCTTGGCAGGTAGTTGTTGGTCGATGACGTCAGTGCGGGACCGGTGAGTAACCGACGGCGCGTAGATCACGTAGCAGTGGCAACCTTGCAAGTTGAGGGTGACGTCATCGGTGCCTCCATGTTTATGGCTCTTTGTTTCGCTTAAGGACGTAAGGTTGTGTCTGCGCTTTGGAGGTTCTGTGCGTATGTGCGCTTCGTCAACGTAATAGTATGCGCCGCCACTGACTGTTCAAGGCCACGGTCATGTAACAACGTTGCGCTCAGTTTTCCTTGACGCGACCGTTGGATGTGAGTTGTTGGAACAGAGAAACCATGCGATAACAGGTGTCAGGAGAACGTCACTTCTTTCTTTCTGCCTGTCTGAGATAGTTGAAACGTTGGATGCGTTCTTGGAAGGGAAGGGAACTATTACAGGGCTGCAGGGGCCAGATATAGATTTTTTTTCTTTACTGCGCTATCCTAAGTAGTTTCGATATCCCGTATTATCTGCTGTCTTCACCATGCAGTTACACTCTAGTTTGTTGAGTGTTGTGGTGTCTTGTGTAGGTTGTGTATCTGTCGGGTATATTACTTTACTTTCATCATGCTCATCCGGAGTAGCGGGCTAGGCGTGCCGCCTCTCCATGATTAATCGTTAGATAAACTCACTCACTCACTCATTCATACATTAGTACTTACCCATCGTTTGTGACCCGCAGGGATTTTTCACCCCTCATCTATACGTGCACGAACGCTATAGATTGGAGGACTCATTGTCGCCAAGTAGTGATGTCGCGGTGGTCCCCCCCCCCCTCTTTATTCTTTTATTCGTTGCTTTCTTTCTTTTCATTGCTTTCTTTTTCTTGTTTCTGTGAGGTCTTGAGCAGTTGCAACGACCCCCCCCCCCCCCCCCCCCCCCTCAAGATATGAGTAATGGGCGCCTTGTGTCACGCGAGCCCTCCTCGCTGTTTCTGTGTAGGATTGGTTGGTAGCCGTGCTTGTGTATGCACCTAGCGCATGCAAGCGCTCGTACATGGTAACTCGCCCCACCAACCGGTCTCGGAGCGCGCACACACATCTACGCGCGCACCTCTACACACCAGGCAATCCAACGATCTAGCCTTGGGTGCCGTCGCGGCGTTGCCCGCGCTGAATCATCCGTCGCACCTTGTGTCGCACGTCGCGAGCCACCCACAAGGACAGGGCGCGCGGCAGACGGCGCGCCCACAACTGTAGCGACAGCAGCGGCAGCAGCAGCGGCGGCGGCTGCGCGCCATCCCGTCACCTGTTGTCTTTTCTCGGTTACGGCGCGTATGCGTGTCGAGGTCGATTGTATTGTACGGCCGCTTATCGCCTCGCCAGAGCGCTCCTTGATCGTGCTGAACGCTGCACTGTCGATACCGACGGCATCATGATATGCGCCGCAGAGCTTAACTAACGGATGTCTCGCATCCGAGTACGCGCTGTACGGAAGCTCTGCAGCTACGTAGGTCTGTGGAAATCCGCGAGGCGAACTGAGTTCCTCACGTTTTTCTTTTTTAAGCTGCCGTTAGAACACGAACGGCGGCGACCATTAGTCGGCGCACTGCTGCCGAGATGCCCCAGATCTATAATGTGTGCCACGTGTCGACGTGGATGTAGAGCCTTAAGAGTTAGTGGCCACCTGTCTCGAGCGTGGGGGGAATCAACGCCTCTTAGATATCAGGCCTGTGCGCTCTGCTTTATGACGTCATGCTACTTGGACCGAAATTTCCACTGTCAAGCCCGGCGTGACGAAAGTGATGACGTCAAAATCACCGCGGCTCACGCGGGATCATCCCCATTAGATTCTATGGCAGTCGCGATAGGTAGTATGACGTCATGGATAGAAGTGCGCATGCCTTTTGCTATCTAGGAGGTGTTCGGAGAATCCAGAGGTGCAACTTTGTCGTCATCGAACTGGCAGTGACGCCTCGCCGCAGGTCCAATGCTGTGCTATAGTTGGTAGACGAGTTCGTTCTCCGTGTTTCTTCGGGACATACAAGCAAAACAATGGCCAGCCAGTACTTCCCACCCGTGCTCACGCGTTCGACTTACGATATAGCGCTACTGCCATTTCTCTTTGTGCGGACGCAGATAAATGATCGAGATATTGGCAGGGTAATTTATCGAGCCTAACGAGCGTGAACCGACTGAGGCTGACAGATACGACGCTACTGACCGACTACTCTGGTATCGCGGCGTCTACGCAGTGAAGCCTGCGCCCGTAGGTACACGCTGCCCGATCGCCGTCTCGATCTCCGCAGTTAAGTGCAAGGGCCGCCCGAGCGGAAACCCGGAAAGAAAGAAACACTGCAGCCGTGCCGCGTAGTTTCAGCGTTTCCGCTCGTGTGTGTAGCCGCCGTGTCTGGGATAGTTCGCCCGTAAAAAAGGTGTCACCGTTCGTGCCGCCGGAAGCCCGTGCTTTGCAGCGAAGCCAGAGTTCGTTTCTCTGCGCGTAGCTGCTGCCGTTTGCTGCACCTTTCCTATACCTCCTGGCGCGCGGCTTTCCGTTCCTTCTACACCGGATTTGTTCCAGCGTGTCTACGCGCACAGCGCCTCTGTTTCACACTCGCATGTCTGTCTCGTGGTGGCGGGAAAGAAAGAGAGAGAGGAAGAAAAAGAAATCCGACACGTGTTCGTGTGCGAACACGGTTTTCCTTTCGCTGTTGCCGGCGCGGTAATTGCTCCCTTTTGTGTTTCGTATACTGCGGGCTCACGTGAGCGCGAAGATGTGTGTATATATACGGCCTCCTATTCCTGGATAGTTTTGGCTTTTGGCAATGCCACCAGAAGAAGTCTTCTCAATGGCTCGGGTGACAAAATGAAAAAAAAAAAGAAAGAAAGAAAATGGGGGAAGGGGGGGGGGGGCTGTAAGTGAAACTTGCGCGAACGACGGCCCTCGGTGAGCTTGTGCACCTTGGGCTCGCAGTTATGGAAGTTTAAAGCCCGCTGACTTGGGCAACATAAAGAAGTCTTTCTCTCTCACTCACACAGAATAAAAGAGAGAGAGAGAGAGAGAAATAACAAGGGCTGGGAAAATGCGACGCTTAGGTCGACCACCCCATCGACACGCAGGCCGTACGGCACGCCGACTGTGCAATGGCTTTCCCCAGAGGGAAAGAAAAACAGGAAGCGCATATAAACGCTCGCAATCGCGTTCTCGACGATGGTTTCTTTGGCGGAGAAGCTATACCGAACGGCTTTTCGGCGAAGGGATATATACGCGAGGAACGCGTCGATTCGCTCGGCGTAGGAGAGATTTGTTGGCGCATTGACTCGTCCGTCGCGCCAGCATAAGCATTTTTCGCGACCTTCTGCCGTCTCTTTGGCTCGAGCGGCGCGTGCTCGTGTGTGCGTCTCGCGCGTATGCGCGCGGGCAGTATTCCTCGCACGCCGCCGGTCGAGGCTGTTTCTATTCCTGTGTTGCGCATATAAATGTCCCGGCTACGGAATTCTCTACGGGTCGGCCCTCCCTCTGTCGACATGAGCGTTTGACTGTCCACCTCTTCCACCTTCTTCCTCCCCGTTCATGCTTCTCGAGCTGCCTGCCTGCTCGGATTCTCCCTCTGGCGGCGGCAGCAGCAGCTGGGCAGTCCATTACGAGCGTGACTCTCGGCGCGTGCCAACGCACGCCGGTGCAGCTGCCCACGCGTCACAGGTGAATTTCGCGAAGTGGTGGTGGCGTGTTTGCGGCGATTCACCAGCGTTCCGGCTCGGGACGACGTGCACGTTTTTTTTTTGCCTGGCACACGTGGGGGGAGAAACTGGCTTCGCCGCGCCGTTCGTTCGTTCCCTTCGCTCGCTGATCGATGGCCCTTGAATTAGCCGGCGTTCGGGCGCGCCTGAAGCCAGCGGCGATCCTGGCTGGCTGCCCTCCGCCGTGCGAGATGCGCGTTTCCGGTTATTGCGACGCCGCGTCCCGACACGCGCCTGGCCGGCGGCTGCCGCGCATTCCGCTGCCCCCGCCGCGTGGCATCGACGCGCAGAAAAAGCCCGAGAAGTGTACGGGAATCGGAAGTTAACGCTGACGCGCGCGCGCGTATGCGTGTGTCTTATACAGAGAGAGACTATGCAGAAACGGAATGGCATTACTGTAATGCTGTCTATACTATATATATCGAAAGAGCAACTGGGCGTCGTTCTGTAGCTTGAGATCGTCGCGGGTCCTGCGAGGCTGCTTGGGAGCGCGTGCACGTATATAGTACAGCGCTTTCGGCGCGACGCACTGTACATATCGTGACCTTCCGCGCGGCCCCATCTGCTCAGTCGAGCGGCGCGCGCGGGTTTCTCTTTCTACACGACCGGACTGGCTTTGTGCGTGTGTGTATAGAGTAGAGGTAGTACATGCGAGCGGCGTGCCGGGCGCGCGTCCTATTACATTTGCTACGGCTAATGCGATCCATCCTGCCAATGGCTTTCGCTCTTTACTTTTTTAAATGCGAAGCATTTCTTGGCGAACATTTGCTACTTTGACCGTATCGTATCTGTCTAGCCCCGTACGTCTTTGTGCTCTCATGGTCGTTTCGTTAACTTGGTGCGTACCAAAATTGGCATACTATGACAAGAGTATATGGTCAACATAAATGATATGTCATGAATGTCGTGACATGCGTGTCATGTAGGTCATGACAATGACCCAGCGAAAGAGATTAACACTCAAAAACCACTGAAGTGGGTTCGGACGTGCGTACTAAGTGAAGGAAACACTAAAGGATGATGGCAGAAATCGTAGTGATGACCATGACTGAGCAATAATGACAATGACTCAGCGAAAAAAGATTAACACTCAAAAACCAATGTAATGGGTTCGGATGTGGTACTAAGTGAAGAAAAAGGCTAAAGGATGTTGGTAGAAGTCATAGTCACGAGTATGACTAAGGCCCTCGCCCTAAGGTCTCTTAGGTGTAGCTAAAGGGACTGCTGAGGACTCATGACATGAATGTCGTGACATGCGTGTCATGCAGGTCATGAAAGAGCCACCTACGTCTTGGTGCTCTCATGATCGTTTCGTAAACTTGGTAGGCTCCCCGCACACTGCCTCGCATAACATCGATTCCCGCAGGGCGTGGGATCTGCCAGATTTTTCTTCTTTATTGATTTCTTTTTAATTTTTTTTATCTTGCTCGTGGGTGGTATCCGCGCTGTAGCGCGCTGTGGAGTTGGAGCCCCCGTGCTTCGTGTATTGCGCCAGCCATTTGCGGCGAGCGCTCGCGAGTATAGCATTTCGAGGAGGGGCTTGAGAATGTAGCATTTGGCTTTGTAGTGTACTATATGTGCGCTCTATATAGGTAGTTATGCAACACGCATATAGCGTGTAACGCCGACCGTGCTTTGGCGACGCGGTATATAGCCTCGGTTATGTAAACTCATTCTGCTCCTCGCTATCTCAACAGATGTCTGGATACGTTCGCGACGTCGTTAATCAGTGGAGAGGACTCGCGCGAATCAAGTTTGATCGTGAGAAGATGCTAAAGAAGGCAAAAAAAAAAAAAAAATCTGCGTGACCTTAGTTTCTGAATGGAGTGACGTCATTATTCTGAAAACATTCGAACTTAAGCGGAAGGAATGCTGGAAATGAAGCTCTCGCGCTGAGGGGCGAACGCTACCGCTATTTTAGTAGTGGGGTGGGGGGAAAGGGGGGGTGACAAAGGACCGTACCGGCATACGCTTTCTTCTGCCTTGCAGCGTTTGAAGCGCTGTATACTATAAAAAAATTATGGGATTTTCTATGCCAAAGCCATGATCTGATTATGAGGCACGCAGTAGTGGGGGACTCTGAATAATTTGGACCAGCTGGGGTTCTTTAACGTGCGCCTAAATCTAACTACACGGGTGTTTTCGCATTTCGCCCACATCGAAATGCGGCTGCCGTGGCCGGGATTCGATCCCGCGACCTCGTGCTTAGCAGCCCCACACCATAGCCACTAAGCAACTACGGCGGGTGCATACGTATTAGTTACTACGAAATTCGCCGCATATGGCTTAGCGGATATATGGCTTTGTCCTGTAAGAGGTCGCGAATTCTATGTATGGCCGCATTCAGATACCGGCGGAGGAAAAGTGAGGCAGCAAACGGTCGTGTACCGGCCTTCGAAGGCACATTAAATGCGTATTGACATGGTATTTTACACTCCTGATTGCTGCTTTAAATGAAGGTCCCAGACCTCAAAAAAAAAAAAAAAAAAAAAAGACTAGCATGCCTTGGAGCCCTGAATAATTTAGTATAATAGCTTTGCTACAGCAAGTTTCTGGTGATTACCGTGCAAAAGCGTCAGCGCTCCAGTCCTTGAATAGAGAGAGATGACTGCACGATTTTTACAGAGCACACAACCTAGGTGTGCAAAATGATCTCGGACGCCCAAGTCGTATGGCCAGAACGTTTGCGGACGTTGTCGCATTGCGCGCTTTTTATTTTATATTTAGTTATTTTTATTTTTGAGTGCACATAATTCTGAACATGCGGTGAATCCGTTTTGAGCGATTTGAGGAGGAGGAATGTGTAAAGCACACTTGATATCTAAAATTGGTCACTGTTCTGTATAGATCATAGTGGATACGACGCGCTCCCATATAGTGACAAGCTATTACACCCTTGTGGGGTACCTTACACCTCAGAACCTTCCTGGTCGGAATGTGTGCCCTGGCCCCGATGTGATTTTTGTTTTTTAATGGGGTGTGTCAAAGGGGAACAAAGTCTGTATGTGAAGTGTGGGAAGCCGGTCACGTGGTAGCAGCTTAGAAGAGCGTATATATATATATATATATATATATATATATATATATATATATATATAGCACACGAAATTGAAATGCATAATGCAATAATTAACAGAAATTCACTAATTAAGTTTTTAACTAATTACCTGATGGCCCATATTGCAATTTACAAATTGTAGCCTTGGAGTTCGCCAGGCGGATCCACTTAAAATTATTTCTCAGGATGACACCAGTTTCGAGATATAATTCTCGAACTTTGCGGAGAAATGCATTGGCGTTCCAGTTAATTTTATGCTTCAATGCATAAAGCGACGTTTTGTTAAGAACCTAACTGGAACGCCAATGTATTTCTCCGCAAAGTTCGGGAATTAATATCTCGAAACTGGTGTCATCCCAGGAATTCCTTCCAAGTGTATCCGCCTTGCGAACTCCACGGCTACACTTTGTAAATAGCAATATGGGCCATCAGGTAATTAGTTGAAAACTTAATTAGTGAATTTCTGTTAATTATTTCATTATGCATTTCAATTTCTTGTGCAAGCAATGTCCGCCTCTTCGAGTAGACCAGCTCACGAACTAGAATTGTGCTATCTGCCACAGGCAGCCTTTAAGAATTTTTGAAAGTGTTCGCTGAAACACCCTGTATATGTATAATACATACATGCGCATTTCTCTCGAATTCACGGCTAAATCGCCGCTGTTATTTTTTTTTCCTTTTGCCAATTTATTTCATTGTAATTAACGCCCTGCAGTGGTCTCCACGTTTTGCAAGGTTACAGCGACAAGTCAAAGCAGTTCGCCCCCGCAACCCGCACGTCAGTAAATTTCTCAAATTCGTTTCGAGCTGCAAGTGGCGGCCCGCGCAATACGACGAGCACTGCAGGCCGGAGGCTGTGTTTATACCGAGAGATTGCGCGCGTGTTATATTTTTTTTTTCCACGGACGCGTCGAGTGACCGTGCCGTCGCCCGCGTTATATCAGTGCGACGCGAAGCGCCGGCCGACTGTGTATATCGAGTTTCTCTTCCGCCAAGTCTGTGCGTGTTTCAGCCGCGGGGCATCGTTAGCGGCGTTCGACGTATACGCGCCGCGTTATCGCGG